>NC_056743.1:1319795213-1319955213 GCF_019279795.1 Protopterus annectens
TTCCTGTGGTTTATTTTGTTTATTAGATTTTCAAACTTTTAAAAGTTCAATCATATAGTGTCGACCATATGACGTTCAAACTTTTAAAAGTTCGATCATCTAATATAGACACCTTTTTAAGCCTTGCCATGCATCCCAAATCTCTGACAAGCTCTGGTATCCTTGATAAGTATAAGCAGTGGCTTGGGAGGTGAAATATTTACATGCAGGGTCCTGGGAAATAAACCATTTACAGGCTGCCTGTGCCCATTAGAGACATAGGTGCCAAACCAGCGATGAATTTCCTGTTCCCCATCCAATTGCCCAAGTTACACTTGAATTGAGTTAGGGAGGAACTCTGCTTCACATGGATGGGGAGCTTGTTCCAGAAAAGGGGTAGTCTCTGGGATGCCCTACTTATATCACAGGCAAGGTTTAAATCTTTAGAACAGGTAATTCTGGTGCTATTTGTTTTGTGGATATGCAGGAGGTCCGCCATAGTGGGGTCTGACAATGCTTTGTATGCTGGGCATAGATCTCCCCTCAACAGCCTGTAGGAGACAGAATACAGGGAAAGGGCCTTGAGGTGGTCTGCATAGGACATGTGACTTATGCCCTATATTTTTTTAGTGAGAAACCTCTGTGGACATTCTAGTTGTAGCATATGCCTGGATAGATACATACCAAAGGAGTGACTGTACTCAATTACAGGTCTGATGAATGCCGAATACATTGGAACAATGACTTCCTTGGATCTAGATGCCATACCTTTGTTTATAACTTTCACAACACAGAATGATTTCTTCACTATTGTAGACACGTGATGGTCAAAGCCTAGATTACTGTCTGTGTGTTTGTCCCAAAGTCCCTGACTACTGGGTCAGCTCTTAGGGGTATGTTGTCAATATGATTTTTACCAGGGGTGGATGATTTCCCAAAGGACACTATTATACACTTCATGGCATTTAGTTTTAGACCATGTCTCTAACACTAGTTGTTTGTTTATGTCAGCCCTTCCTGGAGAACATTTGTGTTGGTGGGCTATTCAATGACAGATCTTAATTTGTAGTCATCAGCAAATTTAGTCAGCCAGAAGCAATTGACATTGGCCTTGACTTCAGAGAAGTAAATCCCAAAAAGGAGCAGTCCCAGGACCGATCCTTGAGGGGCTCTGCTTGTGACTGGCCTTTTTGTAGAGGTGGACTCCCCAGTTCTAACTTCTTGGGTTCTGTCAGTAAGCCATCTGGCTATCCACTGGGTGACATAAGGCTTTGTACCTAACCTCTTAAGTTTGTCAACAATGCCCGAGTTGGATATTGTGTCAAATGCCTTGGCCAGGTCAGGGTATGCATTGTGAACCATTTTGCCCCATCCATTGCTTTGCTGACTTTCTCAAAGAAGTCCACCAGGTTGAGTAGGCATGACCTGCCCTTGATGAAACCAAATTGTGCTGGGTCCAGTGTCTGGAGGTTTCCTATGTCATTATTGATCATTACCATGGCTTTATGGTTTTGTATTTTCCAGGGTCTGTAGATGGCCCACCTTTGTGAAGAGGGATGATGGTTACTGTTCTCCATTGATGAGGCACAAACCCTGTTTGGAGGCTATAGTTAAACAACAATTCTAGATGGCCTGATAGGTCATGTTTCATGCAGTTTTGAAGGCATCCTGGGATATTGCCTGGGCCCACTGATGCAGCGTTCTTGGTCTTAGAGAGAGCATTAAGGACCTGTTCCCTGGTGATAGCAAGGAGAGTTTTATTTAATGGTATTTCCTAAGAGAAGGTTGAGGAGGAGAGAGGGGGTAAAGTTGGAGCTGAATTTATTGGCCAGTAGGCTTGCTATCTGCTGGCTCAGTATATGCGGTTCCATTTACAATGAGATCTGCACACAATTGTGCATTACCTTTGAGGTTGTGTACATAGGTAAAGAATGTCTTGTGGTTGTCTTTAGCCTGGGAGGGCAAATTTACCTAAAATTTGGTTTGGTAGACTTTATTTGTCCTCTGAGTTGATGGTTTAGTTTGATGAGAGTGTTTTATCCTGCTGGGTGCTGCACCTACTAATTTTTACCTTGATTTTCTTCCTTCTGTTATACAGCCTACTGATGTTGTGATTCCACCAGGGTGGATTTTTTTTTATTTAGTTCTCTACTTCTTCCTGGTGTGTACTGCTGAATCTATTAACATGCTTGTGTAGGGGCTTCTGTGAACAGTTCTGCATAGACAACAATGTTCTCAGGGTTTATGGGGACTTGAAATTTTGCCAGATTATCACTTAATAGTAAGACGTTAACCTTAGAAAAGTTCCTGAGTATTCCAGGATTAGCTGGGGTTCCAGGTTTTATTTTTACTTCAAAGGAGACCATTTTGTGGTCTGATCTTACCAGAGAAGATGTTACACTACAGAGTGTGCAGCACTCTCCCATATTAGTTGTGACCAGATCCAATACGGTTTCACACCTGGTTGGTGTATTGACAATCTGGTCCATGCAGTTTGTATTTACAAAATCCAGAAATCTCTGTGCCTGTACATTTGGTGTTGTACATGATTCTCCATTAATAGTGGGGTAAGTCACCCTTGAATACGGTATTATGTCAGATGGTGAGTGTTTCTAATAAGTTTAAATACATGGTATGGGTTTCCTGAGTCATAGAGGGGGACCTATACTTTGCATGGAAGTGGCATTCAATTTTGCCTATGGTGATTTGAATATGGAGAAGCTCAAATGCATTGCTGTTTGACCAGCCTTGAGGTAAATCAAGACATCTCCACCTTTAGTCCCCGTCTTTGTTAGTAGCTGGTTTAAAAGTGTGAAAGGCATTATAACCTTGCACTTTTGGTGTGCTCTCCATGGCTTTAAACCATGTCTCTGTGACCACACAGATGCACAGACATCAGCATTCTCTAGGGTGAAGAGAGCTTCTAGGGAGTGGAGTTTTTTGCATTGAGCAGTAACACTTTTATATTTTCTCGGTTTTGATTTGCTATGTCAGATGTACTTTCAGTTTGGCATTGCCTAAAAAAAGGAACTATGGGGGAGGACAACGTTTTAGCTAATACTCAAAAGCCTAGAAGGGAGAGGTGCAGACCATCCATGGCAAAGCAGCATGGTCTGTTGACCATCTCCTTCTATGATGACAAATATTGCAACCCCTAAGAATGGCCCCAGAAACTAAGCCAATTATTCGTCAGTCATCTTTTGTTCATATTGTGGCATTGCCCTTGGAAAAGGAAAAATGTTGCTCAATGCTAGGCTCATACCAGCCTGAGACACATATTCCAAGAGCTCCATGATGTCTCTCTTCATATAGTCTAGGGAGGTACATCTCAGGTAATTTGCATCTACATGGACTATGACTGAGTCATTCTGGTACTTGTGGTCCAGTGACCTGAGTCAGAGTGTAATGTGGCGGATCCTGGTCCCAGCTAAGCAACTGACCATAACTTCCTCCTTACTTAGCCTGGTGACAGGGACATCAGTGTGACTCACAATGGAGTCTCCAATGACCAGAATATTGGATTGTGTGGTGGTTTGCATTATGGACTTAGAAGTAGGGGCTCCATGAGATGTGGCTGTATGCATTGATTTGCGTGTTGTTTTGAATGATTGCATTTGAGGCTGCTGAGGGTGTTTGTATGTAAACTTTGTCTAGGAGGTCTTTGGGTTTAGGAAGGTTACATTTAAGTGCTTCAGCATATGTGGGTCTATGCATCTTCTTTGAATTGTGTGTGATGGGTGCAGTGTGTGTACTACTGAAAGTCTTATTGACATTAGGAGTGCTTTTATGTGAGAGCTTTTCCTCCAGTGATCATGTAAATACATCTCTCACATACTATATCATTTTATTTGTAAATTAACTGGTTGTCAGTAAACAAGAGGCAATTTCTACATTGCGTTAGGGTGCTCATATCAAACAAGCTGGTAACAGAGACAGTGGGAAAGTTTATATCCATGGCAACAGACTCTTTTTTTATTGATTGCTTTATATTCTCAATTCAACTGTCTAATGTCCAGAGTATCTGGTTTGCAACTCTGGGGGCAGTGCTTGTCACTGCAAACTAGTTGTCCTGTGTGGGCTAGCTACTGGTAAAATTTGAATTGTGCTTTTACCAGAAAAATGTTAACTCAAGGTATCTGTGGCTATGCAGGACACTGCCAAACACTTGAGGGGAAACTAATTAATAAGAAGAGCCTAATGATTAATGGATGAATTATTTAGGCAAATATTCTGAAGTTAAAAACAATTCAAGCAGTACTTACTGAAAAGAAAGAATTAGCTTGTCAAGAATGATGAAAAGAAGGGAGTCACCTGAATAGCTACTGCTAGTGTTGGTCTCGCCACAGCTTTACTATGCTGTTACACAATGCTCCTTTGCTTCTTCTCTCACCAGAAGCAAAACAGTAGCACTAATCCCAAAATAAGAAGCAGGCCACAGCCTGTTTGTTGATCCACAGTCTTGTCCCAGATTATGTACGGGTCTGTATGCTTGTTGTAGCCTTTTCCCGGCAGATGTCTTGAACAGCAACCAGATCAATCAGAAATGTCAAGCACAGACACTAATTTCCCAACCAGAAGCAGTCAGAAATCTATGCATTCTGCTCCTTCTCTCACCAGGAGCAAATATATAAGCACAAATTCCAGGCTGGCATCTCTGAAGCAGTTATTAGGCTTTCTGGTGATCAGCAGTTCCCAGAAAATAATGTCTTCATGCTCATTTTCTCACCAGGAGAGAAACAGAAGCACTAATCTCAAGATGACTACTGAGAAGTAGAATGTGGGTTCCCCAGTAATTGGTGGCCTTGCAGTAGATGTTGCAGATTTTAAATCTAAGATGAAAAATGTGCTAATATCCTAAGAGCTGTAGTGTGCACTAAGCAAATACATATGAAAGAAATGATAACTTAAGCTTTAGCTATCTAAGTGGAGAGCCAGTAATTTTAAAAGAGCAAGATAGATTGGAAGGGGTGGGCACTTCGTATTCTGGTTCTATAGAATACAGTGGGATGGCCAGTAAATTAAAAGGAAAACTGCATCCACAGACTCAAAAACATGTTTATGTCATCGTGGTTTAGTGTTTCCTACATTTTAACACCACTCTGGGACTATTTACAGGTTTTTAAATATTTTATATGTAATTTCTGAGTCTAAGCACATGGGGTCTGGCATCTTGAAGTAATTCTGATCATTTAGTCTGCCTCTGGGTAACCCAAAATGCAGTGCTCGTCTGTAAAATGTTACATCATGCAGGCCTCTTTCTTCCTAAAGCTCCTGTCACTGCATTGATTTTACATGCATACACTGCTGTCTTTCAGTCAGTTAATTTTAAGTAACATTTCGTACCGTTCGATGACTACTTAAAAAACGAACAGTGCAAATGTCACAGATCAGACTTTCAAAGTGCTTTTTTACAGCTGCTTCTTTTTAGAATGGCTAAACTGCATTTTTGTGAAGCCTGAATTGTACTTTGACTCATCTCCCATCCCCCTTCACACCTAACTTCCCTAGCTGTCAAAGTGCTAAGGGGAATTTGAGCTGTTACATGCTGTGATTGACAGCTCACAACAGGAAACTTGACTCATGTACTGTTTCCTTATACTAGCCTTTACTTTCTGTATGGGTAGGGGAAGGACCAGGGAGCTGTGACATCACATCATGGGTGGGTTTTTAGGACAGTCATGGTGATGTCAGTTTGGGGAGGCAACCGGCCAGGAAAACTACCTGTATTCAGTGGCCTTGATGACATCAATTAATTAGAGACTGCAGCAAGGGCGGGATAAAAGATTTTTGAAAGTGAAACCATTATAGTACAGTAAGGTACTGTTCTAGTGGAGAGAAACAGTCAATTTAAAATATTTTAAATGCTGTGTTGTTTATTCATAGCAGGGACAATAAATATGGAGAAAAAGGACAGAGAAGTTGAGCATTTAAGAATAGAATCCCATTGTTGTCCTTTAAATAGTTGAAGGGGAGTGATTTCACAAAATGTTAATTTTGTGTTTACTCACAATATCCAATGAAAGAGGAGAGGGAAAGAGATATGTGGTCAAATTAACATAAGGGATAGGCAACTAGAAAGGCAGTTGAGTTTAAAAACACAATAGTGCCAGGGTGGGAGGTGGATAAAATTTTAATTTCTGTGTGCCTTACAAGAGCCACAGCTGTGGTCTCTTTCCTAGTTTAAACCCTAAACAGTCCATCTCAATACGGGAAGACTGCCAAATTCCAGTAATAATGGCCACACAGGTAAAAAGCACACTCTCCAAAGCTAAGAATACAGCATCCATGGGACCAGCTGACATCCCGGGCTGTGTACTACATGAACTACAAAATGAACTGGCACCTCACCTAAGTATCATGTTTAATCATAGCCTCACCTCAGGCTTCATGCCCACTGAGTGGTGCACAACTACAGTTATCCCACTCCACATAGGGGGGATCCACTTTGTATCCCAGGAACTACTGCCCCATCAGTCTGGTGAGCCTGATCTGCAAGGCCATGGAACGTATTATCATGGAACTTATAAACAAAGACATTGGCAACCTTCAAACACTGGACCCCACCCAGTTTGGGTTCGTGAAGGGCCGATCTTGTCTCCTGAACCTGATTGACTTCTTCGAATCAGTCTCCAGAGCCGTGGACGAGGGTAAGGCGGTCCACACAGCCTATCTGGACCTCACCAAGGCCTTTGACACCATCCCCCACTCTGAAATCATAGACAGACTTACTAAGCTGGGCATTAATCCCTACGTCACTCGATGGGTTGCCAACTGGCTTAGTGACAGAACCCACACTGTAAAAGTAGCCGACTCCAAATCCAGCTTCAGACAAGTGACAAGTGGAGTACCTCAGGGTTCAGTCCTGGGACCGCTCTTGTTTGGCATCTATGTCTCTGACGTACAGGCCAGCACTAAGAGATTTTGGCTAACAAAGTTCGCAGATGACGGCAAACTTGGAGCCATTATTGAATCCCTAAATTATGTGGATACTCTACAAAAGGGCCTTACAGAAACAGTTGGTTGGTGCCAGAGCCATGGGCTCAAGCTCAGTGCCAAGAAATGTATAGTTATCCCCTTTGGGAAAAAACATGTAGCCGTGAATTACCACATAGGTGGCAGTACACTAAACACAGAAAGTGTGATAAGAGACTTAGGGACACAGGTGGACAGTGGTCTCACTTTTGATAACCACATCACCACAACAGTCAGGAAATCCTTCTATGTGGCAAACCCCATCACTAAGAGCTTTTCATCCAGAAAAAAGGAGGTCATTGTCCCACTGTACTCATCCCTCATTAGACCCATTATAGAATACAATGCCCCATTTTGTATGCAACTCTCAAGATATCTACAACAATTGGAAAGGCCGCAGAAATACCTCACTAAAAGAATCACAGGCCTAAAGTAGATGCCCTACGCTGACCGCCTTAAAAAACTCCAGCTATACTCTGTCGCATATTGTCTACTCAGAGGCAATCTCTGCTTAACATACAAGGCCATGTCAAACCCAGAGCTGTTGGACATGCTACATTTAAAGAAATCCCAATACCTCAGAGCCACACGCTCCAGGGATCTAAACCTTGTCATCACAATAAACAAAACATGCTGAAGGGATAGGTTCCTGACCCAGAGACTCCCCAGACTCTGGAATAGACTGCCCATACATGTCAAGCAGAGTGCCTCTTTGGCCCTTTTCAAAAGGAAACTTGACGATTGGATGGGAGAAAGGAAATTCACCCCAGGGATGACATCAGTCATCTTGCTAGACAGGGTTCCGGGGAAGTAAATAGTGTGGGAAGAAATAGCCAGGGAATTGTTATGGCTAGACTTGTATAGGCCCTAGGGCAGATAGCCTAGTAAAAACCTATGAAACCTTAAATCTGCAGTGAAAAGCAGACTACAAATAAGACACAGTGTAAAGAAAATAAATCACAATATGCAAAATAGAAAAAGCCAATAAAGCAATGCAAAATACAAGAGAACAAACTAACCTTTTCCTCACAGCAAGTTGTGACAGAGCCTGGGTGAGCTTTTCCAGTAAAGCCTTGAAATGCTTTATTTTACCCCTTAAATAGAAGGTTTAGTTCCTAGCTCCACCCGCAGTTTGCAGGTAATTAACTTTAACTGACCTGTTTTAATTTATGTGTGACTGACAGGAGACACAGCTGTGGTCTCTTTCCTAGTTACCATCTCCGTCAAAAATCACTAAAACATCTGCAGCCAATAATTCTGAATTCAAGGTCTTCAAATGGGCAAATCTTTTTACATTTTATGATGAATTACTGAATTTCACTTGCAACGTCACCAGTCCTAACTGTGAGACTGATGCTGTCTATGTCAGTGTATTCTATACCAGTATAAATAAGTGTCTATACCTGACCTTCCCTACTGGAACAAAAAATGTAATGGGAAGTTTAAGAATAAACCCTCTGGTAACTCACTAGGACATAAATTCCAGAATAAAAGAAAAAACTTCTTAACATATACAGTAGATCTAACATTCCTCATGGCAAAGATCAAACCAAAACAATCAGCAAGAAGATAAAATCTACTAGCAAAAGATTAGCATAAGTCCGTCTTTAACTATATTAAAAACGAAGAAACACTCAGCAGTGTTAAAAAGGGATCCCATAAAGGCACCACACTGACTCAAATGATATAACAAATATACTTGGAGACAAACGGAATGCAAACAAGTGTAGTGAAAAGTGTTAACATTAAATACAAAAAAGTTTAGTATTGTCTTATTTGGGAAACATTTTTTTTCCTTCAAAATACGGCATACCTAATAGTCCTTTCCAAATAACACTTTAGTTAGGGATCTAGGAACCTGGGTCAACAATTACCTCTCATTTGACTAACACATAGTCATAAAGTCGCTCTGTTACAGTTAATATCTAATGGCATATAATCTAGCATGTTATTGAAGAACTCTAGACAAAGCCAAAAACAGTGGAAAAAATAAAATCTCAAAATCAGGGACGGATTTTAAATATTGCTTGTATAAATTTATAAAGTTGATAGAATAATAGGCTTTTCATAAGCATGCGTTTTCTGAGGGATATGAAGTCTGAAGCTGAAATGTCTGTCATTATTTAGTGATTTTAATCCTCAATTATTTGCCAAAAGAACAATTATTTTGTGAGGAAAAGACCAAAAAATGTAAGACAAAGATCTGGACTTTCTTCAAAAAAACTGGATAGTTGTGAGGCATGTATCCAGGCCAAAGAGGGTATCATATCTGATTACTGTTGATGCGTCCGTTATATTTATATATGTGCACATTTAGGGTATGTAAAAATAGTATTATGCTTTAAGTGTGTATACACATAATATATTAGCATGCATTGAAAAATGACTTTGTTTTTATCTTTATGAAACTACATTAATTAAATATTTTATTTAACAAAATCTTTTGTTTTATTTTTTTCTGTCTCATCAATTATGTACCAGGTTAAATCTAAAACATAAAAATAAATAAATAATTTGCATAAAAAAAAAAGTTTGGAATAGGCATAGCTGAAATCAGTGTAAGAAAAAGTTCTGTATCTGTGAGCACATGCAGAATCAGAAATGTAAGAGTCAAGGTCTAATCTGAGCAGGGGAAAATTGATGCAAGTGTTTTACCCAACATGGACAAATACAGACTGGTTTAAGGACAGGAAATATATGTGATAAAAAACTGAACTTCAGTGAGCTCAAGGATTTCATCTATACATGACTGACATTGTGGGCACTGAGAGATCTTTTGATCCTGACCAAGACACCGAGTACGTGTGAGTAGTACCAGCAATTTTGCATAGAAGTGTATAAAGAAAAAAAAGTGTATAAAAGTAGGGGAATCATAGCAAAGATTTTTAGATATTCTCACAGCTTGCGTGCTGCTGCAATGTGTAGCTTCAAATTAAAAGCTGGATTCCTTCAAAAGTAAATAATTACACTGTGTATTCTATTTCCTGATAGTTTCTAAAGGTTGTGGCATCTTAAAGTTGAGAGGAATGTGTAGGTTGAGGCAATAGTATATGACTCCTTGATAACAAGTAAAAGTGAAAAGAATTGTCTCATGAAGAAGCCACACATCTCCCAAGAAGAGCCGGGTGACAAAAGTACCTGAAGAATAATCAGACCATAAAGGAGAACCGAGTGGGTTTACATCAGTTGAAGTAATCCTACAAAAAACAAGCAAAAAGCAATTCCTGGGGTGCTGTCTTCAGAGTCCTGCCAGATCAAAGGAAAGGCTAAGTATCTTGTTTTGAGATAAAGTCTTAAAGGGGCAAGGAAAAAACATCTAGCCAATGTCAGGTAAAGAAAGGTTTAAGCATGACCACATTACTGCCAAGAGCATTTAAATAGCATGCACTGGCGAGATAATCACCCAGGAGTATGAATATCAATGTATGTAATAGCAGTGTAACATCTAAAACTGACTGGTTAAGAAAACAAGCTGTTAAAGACAGCCCTGCTCTGCTGAACCCACATCTACTTAATGCATGGTCAGGCTACATGATGTGATTTGTTGCAAATTTAAAAAAAATGAAGCAAAGAGAATGTTTTATGCAAGGATTCTGTGAAATTCACTGTTCTATGCAAAGTAGCTTCCAAGTATGAAAATCTAGTTAGTGGGTTACATAGATGGGGAAATATAAACATTATACAGCTACAATATATAACATTAAGTATCCTGTTTTTTGTTTATTTTGTTCTTTATTTCTTTGTTGTTTATAGCACTTTGTGTACTGTGTATTTTTTCTAGCTAGTTTCACTGTGTGAGGTATTAACTGGAAATTGTCCACTCTTATTAAGCATCTGTTGGGTTGTTTGTTTATGATAACTTGTTGCAGTTAAACTCTTTTTTCTAGTGGCTCCTTTAGCTGTTTAAAACTTTCATTTAAAGGCTCACTGCTGCTTTTCAGCTGGGAGTAACATTTCTGCAGTTTGTTCTAAGTAGTGGGGATATTTGTAGCATTTCCATATTCAGGCTTGTATTTGGGCCTAGTGTTTGTGGAGGCTGTGTGTCTGAGTACATAATTCAGGGACATCTTGTTTTAGCCAAAGCCATCAGGCATTTCAGTGAGAGAGAATTGTTTGAGGGCATTGGCTGACTGAGGTCTCCTGGACTACAGCTTAGACTAAGCACCTCATTGGTTCTTTTGAGATTTCTTTCTTAAAAGCTGTCTCAGGCTTCAACTTTCTGTTACCTAAGAAGCTCAGTTGTGAGTGTTCAGCCATTTTACAGTGAGCTTATTGAAGGAAGGACACTCAGCAAACTCGGAGCTACAATATATAACATTAAGTATCCTGTTTTTTGTTTATTTTGTTCTTTATTTCTTTGTTGTTTATAGCACTTTGTGTACTGTGTATTTTTTCTAGCTAGTTTCACTGTGTGTGAGGTATTAACTGGAAATTGTCCACTCTTATTAAGCATCTGTTGGGTTGTTTGTTTATGATAACTTGTTGCAGTTAAACTCTTTTTTCTAGTGGCTCCTTTAGCTGTTTAAAACTTTCATTTAAAGGCTCACTGCTGCTTTTCAGCTGGGAGTAACATTTCTGCAGTTTGTTCTAAATAGTGGGGATATTTGTAGCATTTCCATATTCAGGTTTATATTTGGGCCTAGTGTTTGTGGAGGCTGTGTGTCTGAGTACATAATTTAGGGACATCTTGTTTTAGCCAAAGCCATCAGGCATTTCAGTGAGAGAGAATTGTTTGAGGTCATTGGCTGACTGAGGTCTCCTGGACTACAGCTTAGACTAAGCACCTCATTGGTTCTTTTGAGATTTCTTTCTTAAAAGCTGTCTCAGGTTTCAACTTTCTGTTACCTAAGAAGCTCAGTTGTGAGTGTTCAGCCATTTTACAGTGAGCTTATCGAAGGAAGGACACTCAGCAAACTCAGAGCTACAATATATAACATTAAGTATCCTGTTTTTTGTTTATTTTGTTCTTTATTTCTTTGTTGTTTATAGCACTTTGTGTACTGTGTATTTTTTCTAGCTAGTTTCACTGTGTGTGAGGTATTAACTGGAAATTGTCCACTCTTATTAAGCATCTGTTGGGTTGTTTGTTTATGATAACTTGTTGCAGTTAAACTCTTTTTTCTAGTGGCTCCTTTAGCTGTTTAAAACTTTCATTTAAAGGCTCACTGCTGCTTTTCAGCTGGGAGTAACATTTCTGCAGTTTGTTTCCCACCCTCCGTCCCTGTTGGTATAGTGTTTTTATAGTTGGTGGCTTTGCAGTTGCCCGACCCTAGTGTAAATTTGATCTGGAACCCTCCTCCCAGTCTAGTGTCATTACCTCATTCTACCCAGTACAGGGAGAGCATTTGAGAAGGCCAATCAGCTTAGTTTCTGCTACTCCTTTCTCTCTTTCTCTTTCCAAAAAAAAAAAAAAAAAAAAAATGATCTGCTTTTACTGTATTTGTGTTTTTTCTTACTTTATTTTGCTCTTGCGTCATCTTAAAAGTACTCAATTGTATTTATTACTGCTTGGTGTAACTCATTGTAAGCCTTTTAGTTTAAGCACCTGGGCTTCAGACCAGTTTTACATTAGGAAGGTTTGTGGTCTGCACTGTAGTGGCAGAACAGGTAGCTTACATCCTTCTAAGTTGGGAACTGCTGATTGAGGGCTCAGTGTCTGTTATTCTAAAAGTGCATTAATTCTGGTTTAAGCACTTGGGCTTGAGGCCAGTTTTTTTACATTAAGAGGGTTCGTGTTCTGCACTCTTGTGGGAGGAGAGGCTGGACTCTGTCCTTCTGAGCTGGGAATTTCTGGTTAAAGCTTATAGTGCCTGCATATTTGAACGGCTTCTTACTGAAATTGGTACACCTCATTTGCTGTAGCATAGACTAGATCCAGACCTGCTGAATCTAGCTTTGTTTGTATAACTTGAGCACTAATCCAGGCATTCTTTAAAGTATTCAGTTGTATTTATTACTGCTGGTAGTAACTTGATTAAAGTGTAGCTATCATTTCTAAGTCTTTTGGATTAAGCACTTGGGCTTCAGACCAGTTGTTTTACATTAGGAAGGTTTGTGGCCTGCACTGTGGTGGCAGGACAGGTAGCTTACATCCTTCTAAGTTAGGAACTGCTGATTGAGAGCTCAGTGTCTGCTATTCTAAAAGTGTATTAGTTCTGGTTTAAGCACTTGGGCTTCAGGCCAGTTATTTTACGTTAAGAAGGATTGCGGTCTGCACTCTTGTGGGAGGAGAGGCTGGACTCTGCCCTTCTGAGCAGGGAATTTCTGGTTAAAGGCTTATAGTGCCTGCATATTCTAACTGTTTCTTACTGAAATTGGTACACCTTGTTTGTTGTAGCATAGACTAGATCCAGGCCTGCTGAATCTGGCTTTATTTGTATGCTTGTTGTTTGTTTATTTCCTGAAACGCTAATTCCACCTAAAACGGCCTTTTAGCACTTCTGTGGATCCCTAGTGATATCTGCATTGCTTACTGTACTTATTTCCTTGTTTCACTTGTAAGAAAGTTACTGTTTGTCGTTTTGCATTTAAGTTACCTGTAACACATTGCATTTAAGTTACCTGGCACTTGCTCACTAAAGCAATTATATAAGTCAGCTCTAAAAAATTAAAAGCACTACACCCTCACAAACTCCCCTTGAGTACCTTGTTCCCCATTGGCCCTTTTTCAATTATAAAGGAATTCCCAATACTATTCTAGCATGTCCAAAGGTCAGTTGTCAATCTCCTCTCCGGTCCAGCAGGTGAATCTGGGAATCTTGAGGCAATGTTACAACTGCCTCATGTACACAGACAACCCTCTCCTCCTCCCAACAAATTCCAACACATGTGAGAGATGCAACCATATAGCCAAACTGGAGGCTAAGCTCTCTCAACTCAGTACTGGCGTAACCAGTCAGGAGGAGAAGGAAACCACACTCACTACAATTCCAGTCTCACATAGACCTACCACGACAACAAACCAAACACATAAACACACAAAAACATACTCAGAGGCACTAAATAAAAATCTGCCTAAGCAGCAGAGACCTCCAAAGCAGACACCCAAGCAACCGCTACCCCAAAACAAAACACGTGCAACACATAACTCACAAAGCCAGTGTGCCGAACAGTCACAGCCCTTAAGGCTAAACAACACACCTGATACACTTGTAATAGGTGACTCTATCGTCAGGCACACTGGCGTCCCGCTCACCAGGCTGAACAAGGAGAGGGTCACGGTGAGCTGCCTGTCGGGCGCTAGGATCCGCCACATAACAAAAGCACTCAGGTCACTCCAAGGCAAGTACAAATATGACTCAGTCATTGTCCATGCTGGTGTGAATGACCTGAGACGTACCTCCCTGGACTACATGAAAAGAGACATAGAGGAGCTCTCTGAGCATGTAGCCCAGGCCGGTATGACCCTGACCTTGAGTAGCATCTTACCCTCACCAAGAATGATGCCACAATATGAAGACAAGATGATCAATTTCAACAATTGGCTTAAGTGTTGGTGTCATTCAAAGGGGATCCAATGCCTGTCAGCCTGGGATGACATGCTCGACAAGCCACGATGCTTCGCTAGGGACGGCTTGCACCTGTCACCCCTGGGCTTTCGGATATTGGCAAAGGCTCTTGCTACCCCATAGTGCCTTTTTAGGCAAGGCTCAAAAGACAAACCCACCTCCATAGATATCACAAGGGATAAGAAACTAAGAGTAATGCTACTCAACGCCAGAAGTCTAAACCTCAAGATGCACGCACTCGAAACTCTCCTTAGCATGGAGAACATCGATATCTGTGCAGTAACAGAAACCTGGTTCAAGGCCCCGAGAGCACCCCAGCACTACCAGGTTATACCTCATACCATGCTTTTCGGCCCCAAAACTTGGACCGAACCACAAAAGGAGGGGCAGTATCAATATTCGTCAAAGATACCCACACCTCCAGGTTGGTGGCACAGCACGAAGCATCAGAGACTATCCATGTGCAACTAACTGTGGGTAAAACTGCCTTCCAGTTTATAGCCTGCTACAGACCACCCTCCCAAACACAGGAACCCCACTTGGCCTTCCTGAGAATACTGGAAAATATGAAGGTCTCTCCAAACACCATTATATTGGGCGACTTCAACTACCCAAACATAGACTGGGAGCATTACTCTAGCTCCAACACCTAGCCCAAAGGTTCCTAGAATTTATAAACTCAAATGCTATGGAACAACTTGTTACCACTCCCACAAGAGGGGAAAACATACTGGACCTGATCATCACCAACATGGGGACACTATGCTCCAGACCAGAAGTGTATCCCTCACTGGTAAGATCAGACCATGAACTAATCTCACTGGATATTCACATCCCGACCCCACCCCTGCCCAGAAAACCACAGTGAAAAACTTCTCTAAAGCAAATTTCACACGCCTCAAAAGCGAGGCAAAATCGTTCAAAGCCCCCGGGCCTGTGGAAAATACGGCCCAGACTGCAGAATCCTTTATAAACGCATTCTATGAACACCTTCAGGAATGCATGGATCATGCAATCCCAAATAAAACCAAGACCCAATCCTCCAAAGGCAGACGTCCTGTCTGGTGGACCCCAGCCATAAACAAACTATACAATAGAAGGAGGAAGCTACTACATGATAGAGCAAAATCCCAAAAAGGGAAGGCATCTCTGATCAGTATTAGCAAAAAACTACGGGCACTCATAAAATCGTCTAAGGCCAGCTTCGAGAGAAAAATTGCACAGGACACTAAGGATAATCACAAGGCTTTCTTTAGTTATGTTAGGAACCTGGGTGGGAATTCCCAGATATGCTCAGAATTAGCCCAAAATGACAAAAAATACACCGAACCTTGGAGGAAAACTCCTTTTATTCCACCGACTGAGCGCTTTCACCATAAAAATGGCTTCTTCAGAGTCAGTGTATTACAAAAATCTTAAACAATATATAGTCAGTTAACAATCTCATCAAACTATTCAATTACTTAATTAATCAATTAATCATTTAAAACAACAAAGTTCAAAAAACTTTGTAAAATTCTTTCAACAATTCATTCTAACCTGTCATTGTAAAAATATGTACATATATATAATACTAATGTGTATATATACATTGTATAATTCTATTACAAAATTAAAAATATAAAAATAATAACTTAATAACCTTATAAATTTGTAATCAAATTTGTTTTTGTTTTTTGTTTTCAATTTATATAACACAAATTAGGTATAATACGTTCACAGTTACTAACATCCCTAAGTATTAAATAATGCTAGCCTTGTATTTCAAAACAGGTTTTATCGAAATGTATTCATTTATTCCAGGGTACCTGGTGGCATTTAATCTAAATTGCCACATCGTTTCCAATAATGCTACCCTGTTTCCTACATCACCCTCATAATCCAACATTACCCTATCAATTACAAAAAATACAAACTTCTTGAATTCCTTACAGTTAATACTATGCATATAGAGTGCATTGTGGGAATCCTTGTTCTTTATAGCTCTAACGTGTTCCATCATCCTATCTCGTAACCTCACGGGTTGGTCATACCTATGTAGAATGCCTCACAGGAGTAGCATGACTACATATACTACATTCTTGGTATTGCAGTTGCATTTCAGAAGGTAACGAATACCCCCACATGGATGCTTATGTTAGAGCCTTCTGCAATATACCTACAGCTCCTACAGTGACCACACTTGGACATTCTTGATGTCTTAATTTTGTCCTCCCTTTCTAAAATCCCTTTCAAGTTGTTCCCTTGCTGTAAACAATCCTAGGTTGAATACCTAGAATACCCTTGATGGCATCACTTAAACAAAAAGTCCACATCTCTCGGTGACTTCACTATTTCCTCACTTTTCTCATTGTATTGCAGCACAAAACATGCTCCGAGTTTTTCTGTTCCCTGTCCATCTTGGTTAGTATCTAAGATACCATCCATTCTTAAAATAGGTGAATAAACAGAACCTCTCTGTTTGTAAACCTCCTTCTTTAATCTCAACAGCAACTCCAAAGGGTAGCCCTGTCAATGAACATGCCAATCAATTTAAACATCTCCTGTTGAAATGTGAAGTCCTCACTAACTAACCTGGACAACCGAACCATCTGTCCCTTTGCCACCCCTTTTCTCTGATGGAATGGGTGGCAACTCTTGAAATGTAAGAGGAATTGGAGTAACTATCCTTCCTATATATGGAACTAGTCAGACCCCCTCCCCTCTTTATCAAAGCAATGTCCAGGTAGTTAATGTTGTCCTTGTTCCACTGATAGGTGAATTTCAAAAAACTAGTGGTTTGGTTTAAATATTCAATGAACTCAATTGCCTGCAACTCATCACCTTTCCATATGATGAGCAAATCGTCCAAGAACCTATTATATAAAATAATGTGCTCCATGAACCTAGTTGGAAAACAAGCGTTCTCCCGTCCAGAGTACCATGTTAGCAAAGACAGGGCACACCTAGCACCCATAGCTACTCCTGAGCTGTTGAAACATCTCCCCTCAAATTTCAAGAAATTATTCAACAGAATAATTTCCATGAGTTCTAAATGACATTAATTCGGTCCTTGTCCACTTTACTACTAACCAACAAACTCTCTGGAACATTTCCAATCCCTCCTATGGGGTATAGTGGAAAACAGGTTAACCACATCAACCGTTAAAAACTATACTCGAATACCCTACCTTGATATTTCTCAACCTTTCAAGACAATGCCACGAATCTCTAATCACGTGAGGTGCCTCATCTAATACCTTTTTGCACATAAAGTCAACAAAGGATGCCAAGGGTTCAGTCTTAGAACCCTTGGCTGCTACAATCGGTCTAAACTGTAAGTTAGACAAACCCTTGTGGACCTTAGGAATCCCAAAGATGTTGGGTAGGGCTGCATTCTTGACCATCAAATAGTCATACTCGTTTTCTGAAATGGCACCTTGAAAGAGAGCATCACTTAAGAATAACTCAATTCTTCTATAAGCGATGTTGATTTCATTCCTCGAAACCCTCTTGTATGTTTCCTTGTTCTCCAAAATGGACATCATACTTCCAATGTAGTCAACCCTGTCCATCAAGACCATTCCACCCCCTTTGTCAGGTTTCATACACCTAACCCCGGTTTTCTGAAGCTCTTTTAATAGGGCCCTCTTGTGCCCCTAAGTTATCAACTGATAACTGTTTCATTCTACAAACTCTCCTGAACTCAAAGTCCAGGAGCCTTTCAAGAGCCAACACTTCACCACAGGGTGGGGGTATAAACGCATTTCGCCTGGAAAGAGTTTTACCACTGATGTCAATGTTGTTGTTATCCCCATATGGTTCTCATGAAAATAAATTTCTAAATTGAGTTTTCTTGTAAATAATCTCAAATTCACTAATAATTGTGCTGTATCTAATTTAAAATTTGGTACAAAATTAGTACCTTTAAGTAAACAATTCAAAGTAAGTATCATCAATAGTCTTGTCAGTATAATTGTAAATAAAATAGTCACTCTTCTGCAATACTTGACATACCAACTTAGATGCACTATTGTCAGCATTACCGTAAAGCAATTCTGTGCTAGATAATGTAGGCACATCATTCACTAACTCTATCCCATCTTCACAGTTGACATCTGTGATTTCATCCACAATTACTTCCCCCAACTCATTGTTGTATGTCATAACCACACCCTCCTTCACTATATCGATCTCAGTTAGCGTTAGCACCTGTCCATCAATTTGTTTGTCTTGCGTAAATAAGTCCACATCATCGTTCACATCTTCCATATCACTCTCTTGTCTCACACAGAATTGTGTTTCCTTACTCAAAGAGCCCCCTGTAACATTACCAGTCACCTCCCCTGAAGGTACAACATGACCCCCTTCACCAAGTCTGACAAGGTCCTCACCAGGGCCATAATCAACTAAAAAAGCTCGTAATTTTCTTCCCTCCCCCACCCCCTGCGGGGTGTGTCCATAAATGTTGTTTTCTGTTTCTTGTTCTGTAACCTCTTGGACCGACGTGGCCCCAGTGGTGATCCCAAAAAATCAACCTCGTCAAGAATTACTTCATCCCTCTCCATATTTAAAACCCTTGATGTGTCATTAACTTGGTCTAAATCACAATCATTGTCATCAATGACCCCTTGATTCCCTACGTTCTCTTTATAAGCATAATGGAAGTGAGAACCACCCCTATTAGTAGATTTACCCGATGGATAAGCTGTATTATGGCCATAATCCATGGTGTCCCTAGCCAATTTCTTGGCCTTAATCGCCATGCTTTTTTCTACAAAGGTACCTAACTTCTTAAAAACATTTTTAAACCGGGTTTCATACTGAAAAAATAACAAGTCAGTATTAATGCTGTTATATAACTGTAAAATATTTTCCTTAATGACAAGTAGTTTTTTGTTGTTACTCTTAATGATAATGTCCAATAAGTCAAGTCCCGTTCTGTCACACAGAGCAATAAGTTCAGCATATTCATCAGTCCCAACATCTATCCCCATAGGGAGCTTCCAAACTCTAAGCCCTTTGGGGACCTGATTCAATTCTTTAGATCGTAAAAGAAAAAGATTGTCAAGCTGTATTGCTTTGTATCTAGTACAAAGCTTCTCGTACCTGTTAATCTGTTCACTAAGGTTCAGAACACTTCCACGCTCCGCCGTACGAACAGCCTTCCCCATGGAAAATACAGGTTCCTCGAACCATGCCAACATATCATCCAAACAACCAACACCATCCCTCCTGACATCCACAGCCGGTTCTTCAAGTGGCGACTCCACTCTCCCATTCGGGGCTTCAGAGGATCCTTCCCGACTGTTGGTGTGCAAACAAGAACCCGGAACAGCAGTTCTCTGTCCCGGTGGTAGACTGCATTCAACATCCGATTGTGTGTCTCTAATAGCCGTCCTCTGCATAGACGGCCAAACCGGTACGTTGCTGCCCAAACAGTTGTTTCTCTGCCGTGACTGCAATACACCCCCAACGTCCGAAAGTAAAGCAGAAGCAGCCGTTGATTTTTCCGGTGGCAAAACGGAGCCACCAGTGTCCAAACAAACAGCCCCTTGTCTTGCAAGTTGATTAGAATTGCAAGCTACCGGGGAGTGAAGAGTATAAAGCTCAACCTCTGAGCTAGTAGGACTGACAATCTCCGGAACCTTCCCATTTTCACATATGGTGAGCAGCTTGCTCACTCCAGCTAAGATTTCTCTGAGGATAGCCTCCATTGGCCCAGAGTAGAGCCCAAACGTTGTGAAGCAGAATCGAAAAGTGAAATATAAATGAATGAAATGTCCCAACACGTAGGGCAACCAACAAAGAATAATTCCAAAATACGATAACAGCTTCAAAAGTCAAGGCAACACACTAAACCTTGGAGGAAAACTCCTTTTATTCCACCGACTGAGCGCTTTCACCATAAAATGGCTTCTTCAGAGTCAGTGTATTACAAAAATCTTAAACAATATATAGTCAGTTAACAATCTCATCAAACTATTCAATTACTTAATTAATCAATTAATCATTTAAAACAACAAAGTTCAAAAAACTTTGTAAAATTCTTTCAACAATTCATTCTAACCTGTCATTGTAAAAATATGTACATATATATAATACTAATGTGTATATATACATTGTATAATTCTATTACAAAATTAAAAATATAAAAATAATAACTTAATAACCTTATAAATTTGTAATCAAATTTGTTTTTGTTTTCCTCCAAGGTTTAGTGTGTTGCCTTGACTTTTGAAGCTGTTATCGTATTTTGGAATTATTCTTTGTTGGTTGCCCTACGTGTTGGGACATTTCATTCATTTATATTTCACTTTTCGATTCTGCTTCACAACGTTTGGGCTCTACTCTGGGCCAATGGAGGCTATCCTCAGAGAAATCTTAGCTGGAGTGAGCAAGCTGCTCACCATATGTGAAAATGGGAAGGTTCCGGAGATTGTCAGTCCTACTAGCTCAGAGGTTGAGCTTTATACTCTTCACTCCCCGGTAGCTTGCAATTCTAATCAACTTGCAAGACAAGGGGCTGTTTGTTTGGACACTGGTGGCTCCGTTTTGCCACCGGAAAAATCAACGGCTGCTTCTGCTTTACTTTCGGACGTTGGGGGTGTATTGCAGTTACGGCAGAGAAACAACTGTTTGGGCAGCAACGTACCTGTTTGGCCGTCTATGCAGAGGACGGCTATTAGAGACACACAATCGGATGTTGAATGCAGTCTACCACCGGGACAGAGAACTGCTGTTCCGGGTTCTTGTTTGCACACCAACAGCCGGGAAGGATCCTCGGAAGCCCCGAATGGGAGAGTGGAGTCGCCACTTGAAGAACCTGCCGTGGATGCCAGGAAAGATGGTGTTGGTTGTTTGGACGATATGTTGGCATGGTTCGAGGAACCTGTATTTTCCACGGGGAAGGCTGTTCGTACGGCGGAGCGTGGAAGTGTTCTAAACCTTAGTGAACAGATTAACAGGTACGAGAAGCTTTGTACTAGATACAAAGCAATACAGCTTGACAATCTTTTTCTTTTACGATCTAAAGAATTGAATCAGGTCCCCAAAGGGCTTAGAGTTTGGAAGCTCCCTATGGGGATAGATGTTGGGACTGATGAATATGCTGAACTTATTGCTCTGTGTGACAGAACGGGACTTGACTTATTGGACATTATCATTAAGAGTAACAACAAAAAACTACTTGTCATTAAGGAAAATATTTTACAGTTATACAACAGCATTAATACTGACTTGTTATTTTTTCAGTATGAAACCCAGTTTAAAAATGTTTTTAAGAAGTTAGGTACCTTTGTAGAAAAAAGCATGGCGATTAAGGCCAAGAAATTGGCTAGGGACACCATGGATTATGGCCATAATACAGCTTATCCATCGGGTAAATCTACTAATAGGGGTGGTTCTCACTTCCATTATGCTTATAAAGAGAACGTAGGGAATCAAGGGGTCATTGATGACAATGATTGTGATTTAGACCAAGTTAATGACACATCAAGGGTTTTAAATATGGAGAGGGATGAAGTAATTCTTGACGAGGTTGATTTTTTGGGATCACCACTGGGGCCACGTCGGTCCAAGAGGTTACAGAACAAGAAACAGAAAACAACATTTATGGACACACCCCGCAGGGGTGGGGAGGGAAGAAAATTACGAGCTTTTTTAGTTGATTATGGCCCTGGTGAGGACCTTGTCAGACTTGGTGAAGGGGGTCATGTTGTACCTTCAGGGGAGGTGACTGGTAATGTTACAGGGGGCTCTTTGAGTAAGGAAACACAATTCTGTGTGAGACAAGAGAGTGATATGGAAGATGTGAACGATGATGTGGACTTATTTACGCAAGACAAACAAATTGATGGACAGGTGCTAACGCTAACTGAGATCGATATAGTGAAGGAGGGTGTGGTTATGACATACAACAATGAGTTGGGGGAAGTAATTGTGGATGAAATCACAGATGTCAACTGTGAAGATGGGATAGAGTTAGTGAATGATGTGCCTACATTATCTAGCACAGAATTGCTTTACGGTAATGCTGACAATAGTGCATCTAAGTTGGTATGTCAAGTATTGCAGAAGAGTGACTATTTTATTTACAATTATACTGACAAGACTATTGATGATACTTACTTTGAATTGTTTACGAAAGGTACTAACTTTGTACCAAATTTTAAATTAGATACAGCACAATTATTAGTGAATTTGAGATTATTTACAAGAAAACTCAATTTAGAAATTTATTTTCATGAGAACCATATGGGGGATAACAACAACATTGACATCAGTGGTAAAACTCTTTCCAGGCGTAGTACGTTTATACCCCCACCCTGTGGTGAAGTGTTGGCTCTTGAAAGGCTCCTGGACTTTGAGTTCAGGAGAGTTTGTAGAATGAAACAGTTATCAGTTGATAACTTAGGGGCACAAGAGAGGGCCCTATTAAAAGAGCTTCAGAAAACCGGAGGGGTTAGGTGTATGAAACCTGACAAAGGGGGTGGAATGGTCTTGATGGACAGGGTTGACTACATTGGAAGTATGATGTCCATTTTGGAGAACAAGGAAACATACAAGAGGGTTTCGAGGAATGAAATCAACATCGCTTATAGAAGAATTGAGTTATTCTTAAGTGATGCTCTCTTTCAAGGTGCCATTTCAGAAAACGAGTATGACTATTTGATGGTCAAGAATGCAGCCCTACCCAACATCTTTGGGATTCCTAAGGTCCACAAGGGTTTGTCTAACTTACAGTTTAGACCGATTGTAGCAGCCAAGGGTTCTAAGACTGAACCCTTGGCATCCTTTGTTGACTTTATGTGCAAAAAGGTATTAGATGAGGCACCTCACGTGATTAGAGATTCGTGGCATTGTCTTGAAAGGTTGAGAAATATCAAGGTAGGGTATTCGGAGTATAGTTTTTTAACGGTTGATGTGGTTAACCTGTTTTCCACTATACCCCATAGGGAGGGATTGGAAATGTTCCGAGAGAGTTTGTTGGTTAGTAGTAAAGTGGACAAGGACCGAATTAATGTCATTTGTGAACTCATGGAAATTATTCTGTTGAATAATTTCTTGAAATTTGAGGGGGAGATGTTTCAACAGCGCTCAGGAGTAGCTATGGGTGCTAGGTGTGCCCCTGTCTTTGCTAACATGGTACTCTGGACGTGGGAGAGAACGCTTGTTTTTCCAACTAGGTTCATGGAGCACATTATTTTATATAATAGGTTCTTGGACGATTTGCTCATCATATGGAAAGGTGATGAGTTGCAGGCAATTGAGTTCATTGAATATTTAAACCAAACCACTAGTTTTTTGAAATTCACCTATCAGTGGAACAAGGACAACATTAACTACCTGGACATTGCTTTGATAAAGGGGGAAGGGGGTCTGACTAGTTCCATATATAGGAAGGATAGTTACTCCAATTCCCTCTTACATTTCAAGAGTTGCCACCCATTCCATCAGAGAAAAGGGGTGGCAAAGGGACAGATGGTTCGGTTGTCCAGGTTAGTTAGTGAGGACTTCACATTTCAACAGGAGATGTTTAAATTGATTGGCATGTTCATTGACAGGGGCTACCCTTTGGAGTTGCTGTTGAGATTAAAGAAGGAGGTTTACAAACAGAGAGGTTCTGTTTATTCACCTATTTTAAGAATGGATGGTATCTTAGATACTAACCAAGATGGACAGGGAACAGAAAAACTCGGAGCATGTTTTGTGCTGCAATACAATGAGAAAAGTGAGGAAATAGTGAAGTCACTGCGAGAGATGTGGGACTTTTGTTTAAGTGATGCCATCAAGGGTATTCTAGGTATTCAACCTAGGATTGTTTACAGCAAGGGGAACAACTTGAAAGGGATTTTAGAAAGGGAGGACAAAATTAAGACATCAAGAATGTCCAAGTGTGGTCACTGTAGGAGCTGTAGGTATATTGCAGAAGGCTCTAACATAAGCATCCATGGGTGGGGGTATTCGTTACCTTGCCCGGGGAAATGCAACTGCAATACCAAGAATGTAGTATATGCGAGTCTATGCGTTACCTGTGAGGCATTCTACATAGGTATGACCACCCGTAGGTTACGAGATAGGATGATGGAACACGTTAGAGCTATAAAGAACAAGGATTCCCACAATGCACTCTATATGCATAGTATTAACTGTAAGGAATTCAAGAAGTTTGTATTTTTTGTAATTGATAGGGTAATGTTGGATTATGAGGGTGATGTAGGAAACAGGGTAGCATTATTGGAAACGATGTGGCAATTTAGATTAAATGCCACCAGGTACCCTGGAACAAATGAATACATTTCGATAAAACCTGTTTTGAAATACAAGGCTAGCATTATTTAATACTTAGGGATGTTAGTAACTGTGAACGTATTATACCTAATTTGTGTTATATAAATTGAAAACAAAAAACAAAAACAAATTTGATTACAAATTTATAAGGTTATTAAGTTATTATTTTTATATTTTTAATTTTGTAATAGAATTATACAATGTATATATACACATTAGTATTATATATATGTACATATTTTTACAATGACAGGTTAGAATGAATTGTTGAAAGAATTTTACAAAGTTTTTTGAACTTTGTTGTTTTAAATGATTAATTGATTAATTAAGTAATTGAATAGTTTGATGAGATTGTTAACTGACTATATATTGTTTAAGATTTTTGTAATACACTGACTCTGAAGAAGCCATTTTTATGGTGAAAGCGCTCAGTCGGTGGAATAAAAGGAGTTTTCCTCCAAGGTTTAGTGTGTTGCCTTGACTTTTGAAGCTGTTATCGTATTTTGGAATTATTCTTTGTTGGTTGCCCTACGTGTTGGGACATTTCATTCATTTAAAAAATACACCGAGCCCACAGACATTGCCAACATCCTAGCTGACAGGTTCAGTGCAAACTTCTCCCCCCTCTCACCACCAAAAGGGCAAATATCTATCCCAACAGAGTGCTGCCCCCCTGACATCTCAGATGCTCAGGTAAGAGCCGCCCTCTCCAAAGCAAAAAACACAGCATCAATGGGACCAGATGGTGTCCCGGGCTGCGTCCTACATGAACTCCAAGAAGAGCTAAACCCAAACATAAAACTACTGTTCAATCTTAGCCTTACTACAGGATATGTACCCAAAGAGTGGCGTACAGCAACAGTGGTCCCTCTCCACAAAGGTGGTGCCTCAACGGATCCTGGAAACTATCGCCCCATAAGCCTGACTAGCTTGGTCTGCAAAGCTATGGAAAGGATCATCATGGACCTCATAAATAAAACGTGGTTGATGTCTTTGAAACAGTCACCAAGGCCATTGACGAGGGGAAGGTGGTCCACACAGCCTACCTGGACCTCGCAAAAGCCTTCGATACAATACCCCACTCGGGCATTATAGATAAGCTCACCAGCTTAAATATAAACCCCTATGTCACTAGATGGGTTGCAAACTGGCTCAAGGACAGAACCCACATGGTTAGAATTGCTGGAGCCATGTCAGACTCCAAACCAGTTACAAGTGGCATCCCACAAGGCTCAGTCCTGGGACCTCTCTTGTTCGGTATATATTTCTCGGCGGTACAGGCCAACACGGAAGGACTGTGGCTGACCAAGTTCGCAGATGACTGCAAACTGGGCGCCATAATCAACTCTCCAGCCAACACAAGCATCCTCCAAAAGGGCCTCATAGAAACAGACAACTGGTACCAGAGCCATGACCTCAAGCTAAACGCCAAAAAGTGTATAGTCATCCCCTTTGGCAAAAACAAAGTGCCCACAAATTACCACATAGGTGGTAATCCATTAAGTACAGAAGAAGTCATTAGGGACCTGGGGACCCAAGTTGATAGCAATCTCTCATTTGACAACCACGTGGCCAAAGTGGTTAGAAAAACATTTTATATAGCCCACCTAATCATGAAGGGATTCACATCTAGATCAGGGGAGGTCATCGTACCTCTTTACTCATCCCTCATCAGGCCCATAATTGAGTACAATGCCCCTTTTGGGATGTACCTTACCAGACACCTGCAGCAACTGGAAAGACCCCAAAAGTACCTCACCAAGAGGATCAAAGGGCTCAAACAGATGCCATATGCTGCCCGGTTAAAGAAACTCCAGCTCTACTCAGTGGCATACCGCCTGCTCAGAGGCGATCTGTGCCTGACGTATAAAGCCATGTCCAACCCAGAATTAATGGACATGCTGCACCTCAGAAAATCCAAATCCCATCGAGCCACGCTCGAGAGACTTGAACCTCAGCACTGAAATAAATAGGACATGCTGGAGGGATAGATTCATAACCCAGAGGCTCCCTTCACTCTGGAATAAAATCCCAGTCCAGGTTAGGCAGAGTCCCACATTGACTCTCTTCAAGAGGAATCTTGATGAGTGGATGGGTGATCGTAGGTTTACCCCGGCTATCACTTCTGTGTCACTGTTAGACAGAGGCACAGTATACTAACCTCAAAAAAAGGCATAGCAAAATTAATTTAAAATGGGTGGCGAAAGCCAAACACACTCTGGCTAGGCTTATAAATGCCCTAGGGCAGATAGCCTAGTATGAACCTATGAACCTATAAGGTCCATGTGATACAATAAGACACTATGAAAGAAATATAACAACTTGTTTGACTATCTGCAAACAGATCCTGTTAATATTCCCTAGACAAATGTAAAACAGCTGTTAACTAGCAAGACTGACACAATGAAAAATGCAGGTGCTAAAGGTTTAGGAGAGTACAAAACCATGACATAGGATTTGAAAAACTGCCACACTGAGAGGCAGGAAAACTGCAAGAGACAATGCAGAAGAAAGAATTTCATGTCAATATAATAAGACATGATTAAATTAATAAAATATGTCAGTGAACAAAATAAATAAGGATGCATGAGGGGATGTGGTTAAACAGGTACATAATGGTTTAGACAAATCAGTGTCCGTGGTTGATGACAAAGTATAGTCTCAAACTGCTCAAGTAAAAAGGCTTAATAACTATTACAGTTTTTATACGTGCTGTCAAAATAGGGGAAAGCCTTGGAACAAATAAAGAAATTGCAGTCTGAGTCTGACAGTCAGCAGTAGTCATCCCAAGCAGAAGATAATTTTAGGTAGCTACAAAGACTAGTCAGGGATTTGCAGGAACACTTCAACCTAGACAAATGTTCAAAGACTTGACCCCCCCCCCCCCACACACACACACACACTCCTTCCCCTCTACAGCTCTGGCAGTATTTATCCAGAGTTTCAGGCACAGTCTCATCTGAAGTGTCAGGTGCACAAGGGATAATGTGTGTGTATCTGACTTGGGCACACGTAGCTTTAGAGAGATAAAGTTGTTACGAAACAAGCAGATGACACAGCACACTTAGAATGACTGAAAGCAGTAGTCAAAGCTGAGAAAAAAGCAGAAAAACTAAGTCCAAGGTTATTACACACTTTCAGCACAGAAGGAAATGACAGTCTGGAGGCAGAGTGGTGGCAGACAGCATGGTGTTTGGTGTATACCAGGCACGCCTAAGACCTTACCCAGCGGGAAACAAAAACAGAATAGTTCGTACAAAAATTATTGGAGCTAGACAATGCCATAAAGATTAGAACAGTAGAGACTGCTTATTTGCCACAAGCCATACAAGAGATATTAAAACAAAACAAATTGTTTTGTCAGATAAATCACAAGCTGAAATGATTAAAGTTTTCAATTTTGGTAATATCGGAGACAGATGAAAAGCAGGTGCCATTGATGGAATGATTGGCCAACCGCTGCCACTGACAGAGTGTGGACAACCTCAGGTCTCAAGAGGGACTCGAACTGTGGACTGCTTGACTGAAAAGGATAAGCCTTTCCTCTCAGCAGAAAGACAAGAAAGGATAAACCTTTCCTGTTATTCTACTGTGAGAAAGAGGAGCATGCAGAGAAGTAATACCAACTAGTATCCAAATAAAAGAAAAGAAAAGAAAACAAAAAAAGGAGGTAACATTATAGATTCTGAAATTTTAAAACAATGTCAGATTTGTAATGGGTTAAGGTGAGTAAATCAGGTGACTGGGGGCTTCTGGGCCTTCATAACCACCCGTAAAGGAGATGTTTTTCTTTTTTTTCACAGAAACTCATGCACATGGGCAAAGAGAGAATAAAGGCAGATTATGTGAAACTCAGCAAAAGCAGGCAGATGTTATGGAACATAACTATAATACTTGACAATAGCAGCTTTGTAATAGTCACAGTATGAAGTTATGGGAAAGAGTAGTGGAAGCTAGGTTAAGAAGGGAGGTGATAACTAGTGATCAGCAGTATGGTTTCATGCCAGGAGAGAGCACTACAGATGCGATGTTTGCTCTGAGAGTGTTGATGGAGAAGTACAGAGAAGGTCAGAAGGATCTGCATTGTGTCTTTGTGGACTTAGAGAAAGCATATGACAGGGTGCCTAGAAAGGAGTTGTGATATTGTATGAGGAAGTCGGGAGTGTCAGAGAAGTATGTAAGGGTGGTACAGGATATGTATGAGGGCAGTGTGACAGTGGTGAGGTCTGCTGTAGGAGTGACAGATGCGTTTAAGGTGGAGGTGGGATTACATTAAGGATCAGCTCTGAGCCTTTTCTTATTTGCAATGGTAATGGACAGGTTGACAGACGAGATCAGACAGGAGTCCCCGTGGACTATGATGTTTGCAGATGACATTGTGATCTGTAGTGAGAGTAGGGAACAGGTGGAGGAGACCCTGGAGAGGTGGAGATATACTCTAGAGAACAGAGGAATGAAGGTCAGCAGGACTAAGATAGAATATGTGTGTGTGAATGAGAGGGAGGATAGAGAAATGGTGAGGATGGAGGGAGTAGAGGTGGTGAAGGTGGATGAGTTTAAATACTTGGGATCAAAAGTTCAGAGTAATGGTGAGTGTGGAACAGAGGTGAAGAAGAGAGTACAGGCAGGATGGAGTGGGTGGAGAAAAGTGTCAGGAGTGATTTGTGACAGAGGAGTACTAGTAAGAGTGAAAGGGAAGATCTACAAGAGGGTAGTGAGACCAGCTATGTTATATGGGGTGGAGACAGTGGCATTGACAAAAAGGCAGGAGTCAGAGCTGGAAGTGGCAGAGTTAAAGATGTTAAGATTTGCACTGGGTGTGACAAGGGTGGACAGGATTAGGAATAAGTATATTAGAAGGTTAGCCCAGGTTGGAAGGTTTGGAGACAAAGCCAGTGAGGCAAGATTACGTTGGTTTGGACATGTGCTGAGGAGGGATGCAGAGTATATTGGGAAAAATGGATGAAGTAGCCAGGTAACAGGAAAAGAGGAAGGCCTAAGATAAGGTTTATGGATGTGGTGAGAGAGGACATGCAGGTTGGTGCGACAGAGCAAGATGCAGAGAACAGGAAGAAATGGAAACAGATGATCCACTGTGGCGACTCCTAATGGGAGAAACCGAAAGAAGAAGAAGCAGCAGTTTTGTAATAAAATGTCAATGCTGCTACTCTTGAGAGAAAAGATTTAACTCCGAAAGTGTTCTCCAGTTTACTGGGACACAATTCAAGGGACTAATGGTGTGAATCTTTATCTCCCTAACCCTCCTTACCTTATTGTCTCGGGAGGGTGGGGAGGATAGAGGGTATGTCATGGGAACATATCCTGATTGACACTGTAGCTGTAGTGCTGGTTACAAGACAGTCATTAAAGGCGGCTCCAAGGGAACTTGATACAACAGCACTTGATGAATTTTACGCATATCAAGCGTAAATGGGTGAACGCAAGATTTCACACTCCTAACGGGAAATTGGAATGTAGGTTTAGATGTTCATTCTGGATGTGTCAGTGTCCTAAAGTTACTATTCTTGGAATGGATGTGCTGGGTCCTGTTGCTAGTATGGTTGATTTAGTGAAACAGACGTTGTGGAAAGAAAGAGGGTTCCAAATGTTCAGTTATTCAGCCTTTAGAGGAAGAGGAAAATGCAGACTTGCATCATGATTTATGTGGAGTTAAAACCGATGTTTCACATTTAAAGCAAGAGCTGCAGAGGTTGTTCCCTGATTTGTGGGTTAAACATACTGCTTTTGAAAAGGTGATATTTTATAAACAGAAACATTCACAAGTTTTTTTTACTAACTACAGTTTGCTGAGATTCCATCTGAAGCTAGCCATTCAGGAGAGAAGCCATAGAATAATGGGAAAGACAAGGTGTGATAGTTAAGGGAAATTCACTTAGCAACAGCCCAGTCTTGCCAGTAAGAAAAAGATGGCATATGTCAGCTGGTGATATGACACTGTTAAACTACTAAATGAGTGGCATGAGGTGTTTTTACCTCTGAACTAATGGACCAGTTTCATAGTGAGTGTTGTGTTATAATGTTTGGACTTTACCAATACCTCAGTCAGCTCCAAGGTTTGCATTTATTTTTGACAGTGAACAGTTTATTCTGGTATAAACTGTGAGTTTAGTCTAAGTGCCAACATATTGAAAATGCCATTTTGAGGTTATCCAGAAAGATTTAATACCACTACAAAGAAGGTTTTCCAGATCAGACTTTCATCCTGCTAAACCAACAGGTTCAAAGGCTAGAAGGATGAAGTTTTCTAACATGGAGTCCAATATTATGGTTCTGAACAGGAAGTTTGTGATAAAAAGTACCACGTCATGAGGCAAGATCTTGCCTAGAATGAAACCTAGAACTTACAGACAAATAAACCTAAGGCAAGAATGGCAGAATCCATGCTCAAAAACAGGGAGGAAGGAACCGAGATTGAGAAGGGCTCAATACTTTTGTTGATGGTCAAACAGAAAAAAAAAATATTCACTTGTCTTAAAAGCTTTGGAGCATAAGGCCTCTGAAAAGATTAAATGACTGGACCTGGAAACTCCATGCCAAAAGCTTTAGGGAGTGGAAATCAGGAAAGGGACTTTCCTGATATGTGAGAAGACAGTATCTTTAAAAGGCACAGCAAGAGGAAACATTTTTTAAACCACAAAGGCTATGAAAATGACTTTGGTTTTCAGAAGTCTGACATTCAGAATGAATCCTGACATCAAAGGAAATAGGGAGAAGGTGTAAAGGAATCAATTTGGCTATATCTAAGCCAGTATATTATTGCCCTGACCCTCCAGAAGAGGAAACAGTTAAAAGACGTTGTGAGACTTTTCTTTTAGTTGAGATGCTTTTCCCAAAGGTAAGAGAGTCTTCTTGCCACAGAAGAGCACAGTGGTCATTTCTGAGGTATAAGGTGACAGAGGCAATCTGTTTACCAGAGGATTGGACTCTTCTGGTATGTGATGTGATTCACTATCAAAAAGAGTGCAAACAGAATTGCCTAATGCTACAGTCTTATAGCCATTTGACACACATTCAAATTTGTTTGCAAATATTGCAGATAATAGCTATGTTATTTAATCTTGATAGGTGAGCAATGTCAAAAGAGTTGCTTGCACATCCAGCATATTTACATGATGGCAAGAAATTGCAATGTCCCTCATCTCTTTTGCATGCACATGATGTCTGATGCTTGAGATATCTGCAAAAAAATAGACTTCCAGATTGAAGCCTGGCAGAATCCAACCATCAATGTAAATGCAAAGAGATTTCAACTGGAAAGGATAGAGGACCAAAATTCTCAGAGCACTGAATCTGAACTGTCCTTCATAAACAACCTAGCATGGGCAGCAATAAACACACAGCTGGCATATGGCCTAAACTTTGAGACAAGTCCCTGCTGGCACAGACTAAGCTGAGACAACAGATGCAACTAACCGTTTAAGAGAAAGCATTTTGTTCTGGAGCAGAAAGGCCCAATAAAGGAAGTGTATAAGTAACATCCTATGAATGTCTTATCATGGACCAAAAATAACTAAGACTTCGCAAGGATCAGTGTTATACCTAGGGAGATGAAAAGTTTGAGCACAGACTCCCTACACTCACCAGGTGCTTCACTAACAGAGAAGCATGGAGCCAGCCATGTAGATACAGGAATACTTTGGTTCCCTATAGTCTCTCGTGAGCTGCTATCATGGACATGTACTTGTTGAACATCCGGGTTGCAAATCAGAGATCAAAGGGTGGAGACCACAACTGATAATGACTGCTTCTGACCCAGAAACACAGAAACCTCCCTGACTTCTTTGCACTTTTTAACTGCAGGTAGGAATGCTTGGGGTCCAAAGATATTATCCAGTCTCCTGACAATCAAGGAATGATAGACTGCACTATGGTCATTTGAAAGGCTTATTTTGAGATAAAGATTTTAGTTCACTGAGATTCAATGTTGGTGCAAGGTCACATTTTTTGTGGCACATAATCTAGAATAAATTCTTAAACCCTTCTGGTCTGGTGGGATCTCTTAGACCAAGCCTTTCCTTATGAAGCTTAAGATCTTCTTCACTACTAGTTGCTTCTGAAAGGGTGGCATATCCAACAAGGCTAACAATGGAATCTGGGAATGGGAGACAGAAATGGCACATTAAAAGATCACCCTCATTGCTTTCAGAGTGGAACAGTTGGTCTATGGCACAGGACTGCTTCTGTCCACTCTCTATACCCTTTTGGAGATTGCAGAGGACCCCACTATTTAGATTGGTGATCCTCTTGGAAATCTGATGGAGAAGACTCTCTCATCAGCAGTCTCATGCAGCTGCTGCTTCGTACTACAAAGAAACTATATGAGGCACTGACAGCTCTGTATCCCAGTAACAGGACATTGTGAAAGGTGAAACATAACACCCACAACAGTGATGGTCTTGCCTTGGATATCCATATTTTGATGTGATGTTGAAAAACGTTGCCATAATGATGAGGACTAGTAAAGGGGAAATCTAGAAATGTCACCTTGGTGTCCTGGGTGAAGTATATTAAAATGCAGCCAAGCATGCAGGCATAAAGCAATTCTGTATCCTGTTGCTACAGCAGTACCTTCTTGCACATTATATAAAATAATAACTGTGACGATGTGAGGTATTGCTAGCTATGCAGGAGAAACAGGGCAATGGATATGTAACATATGCCAGCACAGCTAGCTGGAATTTTGTAAAGAATTATATGTCATTTGTATATCAAACTGATTTGTACAGAGCTTGTGTTGAAAAATGCATTTGTAAAGCTGCTTGTGTTAAAAATTTACCAACAGTGTGTTTTTACTGGACAGCAAAGAAATACACCTGCATGTTAGACTGTATTATAACTGTTGAAATTAATACTGTAACAGAGGGTACTGGAAGAGAACAGATTAAGCTCAGCTCCTAGGCCATAAAGATTGTATCTTACAGTTTGGATTGCAGCCTGAGATGAAATGTCTGTGCTAGAGAATGGTTTATTAGCTCCTGCAGGAAGAGTGGAAGTGTTTTATTGTTTTATGACTTCCAGAAGCTGCAACAGATCTTAGCAAAACTGTGTGTGTGTGTGTTATTGACACATATATGCAAGATTCTGGATCAGTTGCTAGTAAAGGGGGTAGTATGGGAACCAGAAGTCAGATGACTAGATGTATGTGATGTCATTCTGTAATCCAGAGCAAAAATGATGTTTTAATACTAGATGAGACTGAAGTCTCAGAGCAGTCTGTTTTTTGAACTTGACATATAAGGATCTCTCACCAACTTCATTTTGTCTTGCTCTAGTAACCAGGAATAGTAATTCTTTAGATCAGTCAGGAAAATGTAGTGAGATTAGTTAAGTACTGTTTTTCAGTATCTGTGTGAATCTATTCATATGTGTTATTTTATTATTTCCCACGCTTGAAACTCTTGTGCTTAGTGTAGGGAGATATTCTACATGTTCATGTTCTTTTATTATTTATTATTAAATATATTTAAACTTTTCATTGTGGCTAGCCCTTTTGAGAATATTTTAACCTTTGAGAGTACTTATATCTATTTGATGACTCAGTACCCACTTCTGAAAGCCTTACTGCATTGGTCAAAAACTTTTAGTTATGTACTCACCATAACTTCAGATGTTTGGGATCCATCTCGCCTACATTCTGACTGATGGGTTCGGAGCCGATCTCTCGGCTCCGACTCGGCACGCTTATGCCAAAGAGCGAAGTCTCTTATTGGCTGAGCTTACTATATCCCAGGATGCACCACTACCAGTCCCCCAGATCTAGTTTGTCCGCATACATGCACACATGCACGGCCTGCTTATATAACATCGTCAGATGAAACAAGATAAAACAGTAGAACTCAAAACCGTTCAATCTCTTCTGATCTCCAAGGCAGGGGAAGGAGGGTGGGTATTAGGAATGTGAGATGGATCCCAAACATCTGAAGTTATGGTGAGTACATAACTAAAAGATGTTATGTGATCCTATCTCGCCTACATTCTGACTGATGGGACAGCGTCCCTAGCACCTGAATCCTGGGTGGCTCACTGGAAAACACTCCTGAGTACCGTGGAACCAAATGATGCTCGCCCTTTAGATGCCACATCCAATTTATAGTGGGAAATGAAAGTGTGCGGATTGGACCAAGTAGCCGAGCACAAATCTCCGATATAGCGAGCTTGGAATGAAAAGCTATAGAAGTCGCCATAGCCCTGGTAGAGTGAGCTTTGATAGATGTTGTAAGCTGCTTATTCGAAGAAGAATAAGCCTGAGTTATACAATCTCTAATCCATTTGGAGATAGTAGCTTTTGTGATGGTTTTACCCAATTTATTGTCTGAGAAGGACACAAACAGCTGGTCTGACTTACGACATTGCTGAGTCCTGTCCAAATAGAAGCGCAATTGCCTGTGAACATCCAATTTATGGAGAGTGTATTCTGCTTCATTGGAGAATTTTGGGAAAAAAACTGGTAGCTCTAGAGATTGTTGGAGACAGAGATTAGAACAGACCTTTGGGACAAAGGATGGATTAGGCCTAAGTGATACTCTATCCTTGTGGAAAATCAAGTACGGTGGTTTAATAGACAGGGCTTGAAGCTCTGAGACTCTTCTTGCAGAAGTAATTGCAACTAAGAAGGCAGTTTTCCAAGACAGATATTTTAACTCACATGTAGCAGCCGGTTCAAAAGGGGAAGATGTTAATGCGAAGCACCAAATCAAGATCCCACGGAGGCGCAGGATGAAAAACTGGGGGTCTTAGCAGGCCCGCACCTTTAATGAAAGTTTTGCATAGTCTGCTGCTCATCAATGGAGGATCCATGGATTCGTGGAATTTAGAGATAGCCGCTAGTTGGACTTTAATAGTAGAGACAGAAGATCCTTGATTAAACAGGGATGTTAAGAATTTCAAAACCTCTGGGATTGGAGCAGTGATAGGGTCTAAGCCCTTGAGTTGAGCCCAGATAGCAAACCTCTTCCACTTACTGAGATACAATTTCTTAGTGGTGGGTTTGTGGGCTGAAGATAAAATGTGAATAACTTCCGGGTCTAATGTGTGACTTCTGACTAAAGTCGGAAGTGGAGGAGCCAAGCTGTCAACTTCAAGGAGTGAAGGGACTGATGCTGTCGTCCCGACTGATGAATTAACAGATCCGAATTAGGTCTAAAGTCCACGGATCGTCCACCGCATGTTTCTTCAGGTAGGGAAACCATACCTGACGAGGCCAGTATGGGGCAATTAGTATCATTGTGGACCCCAATTGAGAAGCTTTTGAATGACTTTGGAGAAGTGGAATCGGAGGAAAGGCATAAAGTAGCCCTGTTGGCCAAGGTTGTGCTAGAGCATCCATAGCTGCTTCTCCTGATGTGGAGTCAAGGAGAAGAACCTTTGCACTTCGTGTTTAGTGGTGTTGCAAATAGGTCGCAGCACGGCGTCCCCCATCTCCTGAAAACCTGAGCTGCTACTGTTTTGTTTAGGGACCACTCATGAGGAGAGAGAATTGTTCTGCTTAATCTGTCTGCCAGTATATTTGATTTCGAATGTGGGTCGCTACCAAGAAACGGCTGGTAGCTACAGCCCATTCCCACACCCTCATGGCCTCTCTGCAAAGGGGGTAAGATCTGGTCCCTCCTTGTTTGTTTAGATACCAGACCACCGACATGTTGTCTGTGTGGATGGCGATTATGCCCTGAGGGAGAAACCTGTGTAAGGCCTGTAGGGACAGAAGTACCGCCCTCATCTCCAATACATTGATGTGGAGAAGAGTTTGTCTGGAAGCCAGGAGCCCTGAACTAACCTGCCCAGACAATGCCCCCACCCTGTCTGGGAGGCATCTGTCGACAGGGCGACCACTGGAGAGGAATAACAAAGGACTTCCTTGATTTAGATTGGATGTCTGAAGCCACCAGCGAAGGTCCCGTTTGCATGTTTCTGTAATTATAATGGGATGATTGAGGGGAAGGTCCTGAAAGGACCACTGAGTTGACAATAGCCACTGAAGAATCCTCATGTGCAATCTTGCCAGAGGAACTAGAAGAACCGTGGCAGACATCGAACCTAAAACTTGTAGGACCATCCTGGCTGGGGCTTTGGATCTTGAAATCAGGGCTTGAACCTGGCCTTGTAAAGTTTGGATCCTTTCGGAGGAAGAAAGCAGCATCAATCTTGAGTCTATCTCTGCTCCTATGAATCTTATGCGCTGAGAGGGCAGCAAGACAGACTTTGACCAATTGAATGTAATTCCCAGGGTAGCACCCAGGGAGATGGTGGCTTTGAGGTTGTCCATTAGTAGATGCCTGGTGGTGGCAGTCAGGAGCCAGTCGTCCAGATAGGGAAACACTTGGAATCCAAGACTCCTCAGGTGAGCAGTCACTACTGCCAAACACTTGGTGAACACCCTGGGGGCTGTGGTGAGACCAAAGGGCAGTGCACAAAATTGGAAATGACTGTCTCCCAGGCTGAAGCGCAGATACCTCCTGGACGCCTGATGTATCGGTATGTGATAATAGGCGTCCTTGAGGGCTATGGAGCACATCCAAACATCCTTCTCCAACAATGGGAGAATGGATTGTAACGTGACCATTTGGAATTTGGATTTCGTGACGGATTGGTTTAGTCTGCTGAGATCCAAAATTGGTCTCAGGTCCCCTGTCTTTTTTGGCACTAAAAAGAACCTCGAGTAATTTCCGGATCCGATCTGGTCTGTGGGGACCGGTTGGATGACTCCTTTTTCTAGCAGCTTTAAAGCTTCTGCGGCTGCAATTTCCCTTTGACTGGGTGGTGGGTCCGGGATTTTTTTGGACGGTGGGGGTGAGCATGTGAATGGGATGGTGTAACCTCCGGCAATGATCCGAAGCACCCATCTGTCCTGAGTGATTGACTCCCAGGCTTTTAGGTGCTTGGCACGGCACCCGACTGGCTCGAGCAGCACAGCCGGGCAATCCCTCACGAGGTGTGGGAGGCTGAAGAGCCACGAAAGGACTCGCGGTCTCCAGAATTGCAGGGCCCTCTGCCGCCTCTGGGACGGCGTCTCCCAGAAAAATTTCCCGTCCTCTGCCTCTGGAAGGGAATCTTCCTGCTGTTGAGGAAAAACTTACGTGATTTACGGAACCACATCTTCCCTCCTCCTTTAGCCTTGGGATAAGGCCGAAGGGAGTGGAATAACGGCACCTACGGCAGATAAAGTTTTTCCCTCTTGCTCACAGCGGGTAAGGGTGTCTTTAACCTTAGGTCCAAACAAAGAGGACCCATCAAAGGGAGCGTCAGCGAAGGAAGACTTGAAGGCCTCCTGACACAAGCGGAGCCAGGCTTGTCTCCGTGAGCCACGCCTGTGCCTGCCGCTCTACCTTCGGCCGCATCATGAGTTAGAAATTGACGTAAGATAGCCAACTGAGAGCTAACCGACTGGGCTAGCTGCTCAGGTAGGTTACCGAGGAGGGACAGCTCCTTGACCAGATCCCTCTGCTGTAAATGTGCCAAATAATTCAGAGACCTTAAAGTAAAGGCGCTGAAGTCAGGGTGCGCTCCGTACCTGTCCATGCTCCTAGACTCCTTATTAGGAGGATGGACGGATGTTGAAGCCTCTGCCACGTCCTGTTGTGTAGCAGATGCCACCACCATGGCATCTACAGCCACGCCTTTAGTGAGGAACTCCTTCGGTGGGGCAGATAAAAATTTATTAGGACGAAGGGACTGGTTCCACGGTATCTGGATGTTCCCACACCCTTCGACAAACTAAATCCAGGAGCTCGCGAGGGCGGAGACACCCAGGAGGCGGAGGCTGAGCCCCAAAGGCCTTGAGGAGCACTGACTCATCAGCAGAGGGGTTTGGATATCCAGCCTCGTTGTTTGAGGATCTCTAAGATGTCTGCAAATGAGACATCATCCGAGGGCGACGGGGACCCCTCCATCATCAAGATCAGTGTCGATGTAATAGACTCGGGGAGTCCACGTGCTTCCTCTTGCACGATCTCTTCCTTGGGGTTCCTCTGAAGACAACTCAAAGAACCCTCAGGAGGAGGGGAACCCCAATGGGGTAACCTCAGGCCCAGGGCTCCGCTTACGGACAGGGAACTGCCAAAGACCCAGTCTCCACGCCCAGGAAGGTGCGGTAAAGGTGCCGGAGAGATGGCGAAGACTTGGCCAAGGCACTCCTCATAGCTCTGAAAGCGGACCCCAGAATCCTGGGAGTGTCCGGTCCCCGAGCCATGATAGCCGAGGAAGTCCCGCAGCAAGCACCGAGAGGGAGGCTCGGAACCGATAGCATAGGTCCCAAACATCACCCCGGGTCCAGCCGAAGAAGTCCGTGTACCAAACTCGGACCCGGCCAGGTTGGAGTAAGGGTCGGAGCCGACCCTAAGATCTCCACCGGCTCCAACAGCACCTGCTCCGACGGAGCCGGCGGTCGGAGGAGGAATAGCAATGGGATGGGCATGGTCGGCTCCGAAGCCAACTGGGTCGGAGCGAAACAAATTTTTGAAAGACTGGGGACTGGAACAGTCTTTGGAGCACCCTGTCTATATCCGAATCCGACATCCTCGATGACTTAGAGGATACTGAATGGGTTCAAGATGGCCTCTCCAATGGCCCCAAAGGGCTAGGGGACCGGCTCCGAGGCGACTCGATGACTATCGGCGCCGAAGGAATACCCACACTAGTTTCCATCGGTGCCGAGGAGGACTTGCGCCTGTCTGAGCGGGCAACCCTTGTCGGCTCCGAGACCAGTGGAGCCGACGAAGGTGACCCGCCTCTCGATGCCCCAGCCATCGGCTCCGAAGCCAGAGGAGTCGAGACTGGTGGCATCGAGGCAGACTGTTCCGCCTCTCCGAAGTCCTTGGAGCCGAAGGAGAAGCCTGCCTATGTCTTTTGGCGGCGGATCCGACGGACTGGTCGGAGCCGACGCCTTTTTCTTTAGCTGGAGAAGGAGAGGATGCTAAAGCTTCTTCAAAGGAGGGTTTTATTAAGCCTTTAAGAATGAGTTTATTTTCCTCTCCTGGAGGACCCTCGAGGAAAAGCGTGACACACGCTGCATGACTCTTGTAAATGTTTTGCACCCAAACAATAAACACAGAGAGAGTGGTCATCTGTGACTGACATTTTAAAATTACATTTGGTGCATTTTTTAAAGCCCGGCCTAGGATTCTGAGACATTATGACCAATAATGCAGTAATTCTCTGACAGCAAGAACAACACTATCCTAATTTGACTTGACTTAACTGACTCTACAAAATCAGTTTACAACTGCCGATTTAAACAATCCGAACAACAATAAACTCAAGGGATCTGAAATCCCAAAGGTTTGAGAGGGTTGACTGACCGGAAAGGCCCTACAGATGAAGGAGGCCTGAAATCAGAAAACAACGCCCAATCACACTACAAGTTTTCACAAAAAAAACTCCAATCACTACACAAAGCACAGAGTAGCCATTAAAACAGCTTTTTATGATAGGAACAGCAAAATTCTGACAGAAAAAAGTAAGTAAAATACTACTCAGCTCAGCCAGCTCGAGACCACGTCTTCGCTAGTTAGCGGCAAACGAGATCTGGGGGACTGGTAGTGGTGCATCCTGGGATATAGTAAGCTCAGCCAATAAGAGACTTCGCTCTTTGGCATAAGCGTGCCGAGGGATCGGCTCCGAACCCATCAGTCAGAATGTAGGCGAGATAGGATCACATAACATCTATCATTTGTACTAATATTAATTTCACTCAGTATAATTGGGTGCCTGCTGAATCTAGCTTTGTTTGCATAACTTGAACACTAATCCAGGCTTTCTTAAAAGTATTCAATTGTAATTATTACTGTTTGGTAGTAACCTGATTAAAGTGTAGCTATCATGCCAAGCCTTTTGGTTTAAGCACTTGGGCTTCGGACCAGTTGTTTTACATTAAGGAGGTTTGTGGTCTGCACTGTTGTGGCAGGACAGATAGCTTACATCCTTCTAAGTTGGGAACTGCTGATTGAGGGCTCAGTGTCTGTTATTCTAAAAGTGTATTAGTTCTGGTTTAAGCACTTAGGCTTCAGGCCAGTTATTCTACATTAAGAAGGTTCATGGTCTGCACTCTTGTGGGAGGAGAGGCTGGACTCTGCCCTTCTGAGCTGGGAATTTCGGGTTAAAGGCTTATAGTGCCTGCATTTTTAAACTGTTTCTTACTGAATTTGGTATGCCTTGTTTGCTGTAGCATAGACTAGATCCAGGCCTGCTGAATCTAGCTTTGTTTGTATAACTTGAGCACTAATCCAGGCCTTCTTTTTTGGAGAAGGTTCCCCTGCACCCCAGTCGCAGGAGTGTGCAGTTAGAACTTGTCTGATTGAAGACTACAGGAACAGGGCTCAGTTTTGAGATTTTTTTACTGGTTAATTGGGTAATTTGTTTAAAAGCCTTTTCTGATTGCTTGTAGCCGTCTAAAGCTGTTTTAAGTGTATTTTTACTGTTTTTGCCTTATCTTTTCAAAAAAAAAATGTCCTTGTTTCCCACCTTTACAAGCTAGTATAGTCCAGTTTTCAGGCTAGTGCTGAATTCAGGGCTGTGTTACAATTTTCTGAGTTGCCCATACCTTACTTGGATAGAGGGAGGTTTCTCTGTTCACCTGTGAGACAGGGAGCTTTGAGCAGTCATCTGTCCCTGGAGGAGTGGTTCCAGCCCAGAAGTTAGTAGTTTATAGGCCATTTTGGGCTAATTTCTATCTCTTTCATTTCCCTACTGTAAAAACCATGTTTGCACGGTTTTGCACATCCGGGCAGCACCGGTTAGCTAGGGCTAAATTTATCCCGGCTCCACCAAGTCTCCTCTTCATTTTTTCCCTTGAAACTAGTCTAACTCTCAACCTAAGCACTTAAAAAGCATCCTACAGTCCAGCACTTGCTCAGACCTAATAGCAAGCACTAATATACCCCAACACTTGATTGCCCAGCAGGGCAAGGCTCATTATTCACCCCTCACCAACCAAGCAACTAAGCAGCTCACCCTACTATTCAGGCATGACCAAAGGGCAATTTCAGGCATACTCTCCAGTCCAGCTGGTGAACCTGGGTATCCTGAGGCAATGTTACAACTACCTCATGTACACAGACAACCCTCTCCTCCTACCACAAAACATTAACATATGCAAGAGATGCAATTATATAGCTAAATTGGAGGCTAAGCTTTCTCCACCCAAGACTGGAACAGGCAGTCATGAGGAGAAGGTTAACACATGCACCACACCTCCAGCCTCACATAGACATACTAAACCAGCACTGGCAAAAAATGCACATAAATACATGAAATCATACTCAGAGGCTTTAAATAAAAACCTGCAAAAGCATCACAGACCTCCAAAGCAGACATCCAAAAAACCTGCACCTCCTGTCACAAACCAGACAACACATAAAACACAAAATCAGTGTGCCGCACAATCACAGCCCTTAAGGCAAAATAATATACCTAATACACTAGTAATAGGTGACTCTATAGTCAGGCACACTGACGTGCCACTCACTAGGCTGGACAAGGAGAAGGTTACTGTTAGCTGCCTGTCAGGAGCCAGAATCCGCCACATAACACAAGCACTCAGGTCACTCCAGAACAAGTACAAATATGACTCTGTCATTGTTCATGTTAGTGTGAATGACCTAAGACGTACCTCCCTGGACTACATGAAAAGAGACATGGAAAAGCTCTCTGATCATGTAGCCCAGGCGGGTATGACCCTGACCCTGAGTAGCATCTTGCCCTCACCAAGAATGATACCGCAGTATAAAGAAAAAATGATCAGTTTCAACAATTGGCTAAGCTTTTGGTGTCATTCAAAGGGGATCCAGTGTCTGTCAGCCTGGGATGACATGCTCGACAGGCCTCGTTGCTTTGCAAGAGATAGCTTGCACCTGTCACCCCTAGGCTTTCGAATATTGGCCAAGGCTCTTGCTGCCCCCATAGTGCCTTTTTTAGGCAAGGCTCAAAAGTCAAACCCACCTCCATAAACAGCACAAATAAAAAAAATGAGGGTTATGTTACTCAACTCCAGGAGTTTAAATCTCAAAATGCATGTGCTCGAAGCACTCCTCCGTATGGAGAACATCAACATCTGTGCAGTAACTGAAACCTGGTTCAAGGCTCCACAGAGCATCCCAGCATTACCGGGCTACAACTCATACCACACATTTTGGCAACAGAACATGGACCAAAACACAAAAGGAGGGGGTGTATCCATATTCATCAAGGATACCTACACCTCCAGGTTAGTGGTGCAGCATGATACCTCCGAGATCATCCATGTGCAACTAACATCAGGCAAATCTGCAATGCAAATTGTGGCCTGCTACAGATCACCCTCCATGACCCAGGACCACCACTCCTCCTTTCTGGAGACACTGGAAAACATGAAGGTCCTACCGAACACCCTGATATTGGGCAATTTCAATTACCCTACCGTTAACTGGGAAAACTACTCAAGTACAAACTCCCAGGTCCAGCGCTTCCTGGAATTTATCAACTCAAATGCCCTGGATCAGCTGGTAAACTCCCCTACCAGAGATGAAAATATATTGGACCTGGTCATCACCAGCATGGGCGACAGGTGTTCCACACTGGAGGTCAATCAGTCACTGGTTAGATCAGAAACTACAATCAGTCACTGGTTAGATCAGAAACTAATCACTCTGGATGTCCACACCACACCACACCACCACCTCCAGCCAAGGAAACCACAGTGAAAAAGTTTTCTATAGCAAACTTCACCTTACTTAAGATAGAGGTGGTAAGTTTCACAGCCCCCACACTAAAGGATAACAGTGTCCAAGATGCAGGAACCTTTACAAATGCACTTTATGAGCACCTACAAGGATGCATGGATCGTGCCATCCCTAGCAAAACCAAGACTCACTCCCCAAAGTGAAGGAAACCAGTCTGGTGGACTCCTGCCATAAACAGGTTATACAACAGAAGGAGGAAACTAGTTCAGAAAAAAAGCAAATCCCAAGAAGGAAAGACATCCCTGATCAGTATCAGTAAGAAACTAAGGTCCCTCATAAAATCCTCCAAGGCTAACTTCGAAAGAAAAATAGCCAAGGATTAGAAAGATAACCACAAAGCCTTCTTTAGCTATGTCAAGAATCTAAGTGGCAACTCGCAGATATGCTCTGAGCTAGTGCAAAATAGCACAAAATATACTGAACCCACTGATGCTGCCAACATCCTGGCAGATAGATTCAGTGCAAACTTCACCCCCCTCTCACCCCCAAAATGGCCCACAACAATACCGGAAAAGTGTAGTGTCCCGGAAATCACAGATGCACAGGTGAAAACAGCCCTTTCAAAAGCCAAAAGCACAGCGTCAATTGGGCTAGATGGTATCCCAGGCTGCATCTTGCACGAACTACAGAATGAACTAAAGCCCCAGCTAAACACACTGCTCAACCTCAGCCTCTCCACAGGCTACGTGCCCATAGAATGGCACACAGCAATGGTTATTCTGCTCCACAAAGGAGGGGCCACAACTGACCCTGGTAACTATCGCCCTATAAGCCTGACTAGCCTGGTCTGCAAGGCTATGGAGCGCATCATCATGGAACTCATTAACAAAGACATTGGGAACCTCCAAACACTTGACCTGACCCAGTTCGGCTTTGTTAAGGGCAGATCACACCTACTAAACCTGGTTGACTTCTTCGAGACAGTCACCAAGGCCATAGATGAGGGGAAGGTAGTTCACACAGCCTACCTTGACCTCACCAAGGCTTTTGACACCATTCCCCACTTGTAAATTATAGAAAAACTCACCAGCCTGAACATAAACCCCTACGTCACAAGGTGGGTTGCCAACTGGCTTACAGACAGAACTCACACGGTAAGAATAGCGGGCTCCAGGTCCGACTCTAAACCAGTCAGAAGTGGTGTCCCACAAGGCTCGTTCCTGGGACCCCTAATGTTTGGCATATACTTCTCAGAAGTACAGGCAAACACAGGAGGACTATGGCTAATGAAGTTTGCCAATGACTGCAAACTGGGAGCCATAATTGACTCTCTGGCTGACACGGACATTCTCCAAAAGGACCTTACTGAGATGGATACCTGGTGTCAAAGTCATGGTCTCAAGCTAAATGCCAAAAAATGCATAGTCATCCCATTTGGGAAAAACAAAACACCCATGAATTACCACATAGGTGGCAGCCCCCTTAATACAGAAGAGGTAATAAGAGATCTGGGGACCCAGGTAGATAGTAATCTCTCCTTTGACAATCATATTGCCAAAGTAGTTAGGAAATCCTTCTATGTAGCTCATCTAATTACTAAAGGGTTTGCATCTAGACATAAAGAGGTTATAGTGCCCCTCTACTCATCACTCATCAGACCCATCATAGAGTACAATGCCCCGTTTGGGATGTACCTCACAAGACACTTCCAACAGCTGGAAAGACCACAAAAGTACCTCACCAAGAGGATTACTGGCCTCAAACATATGTCCTATGCAGCCAGACTGGAAAAACTCCAACTGTACTCAGTGGCATATCACTTACTGAGAGGTGATCTCTGCCTGACTTACAAAGCCATGTCCAACTCAGAATTGATGGACATGCTCCACCTAAAGAAATCCAAGTCAATGCGAGCCACTTGCTCTAGTGAACTAAACCTCGCCACAACAATAAATAGAACATGCTGGAGGGATAGATTCCTGTCACAGAGACTCCCCATGCTTTGGAACAAAATTCCTAACTACATTAGGCAGAGCCCCTCACTAACACTCTTCAAGAGAAACCTTGGTGAGTGGATGGGTAACAGAAAATACACCCCTGGGATCACTTCATTGGCTCTTCTTGACAGAGGCTCAGTTAATTAATCAATGGGGTGGCGAAAGCTGACACACTCTGGCTAGGCTTATAAATGCCCTTGGGCAAATAGCCTAGTACCTACCTATGAACCTTGTAAGAGCCTTAGAGTAGCTGGCTTTGGAGTGTCAGGTGGCAGTGTAACTAACTTATAGTCTGGGCAGAAGGGGGTATAGCCAGTAAATCTGTGCCAGCCTTTTCAAGGTGTGTGTGTGTGTGTGTGTGTGTGTGTGTGTGTGTGTGTGTGTGTGTGTGTGTGTGTGTGTGTGTGTGTCTGTGTGTGTCTGTGTGTCTGTGTGTGTCTGTGTGTGTCTGTGTGTGTGTGTATGTGAAAATCAAACCTCCAAGAGTGTGTGTGTTTCAGTTGCTTGGAGCAGGGACACAAAGCACTAATTTCACAGAGAGGGTGCTGGAGGACTTGACTTGGACACTTGGCTGAGGAATCAACTCTACACCTGTGCCATTGGGGAGTCGCACTGGGGCCCTGGAGAGAGAGAGATATACAGAACCTGGACTGAGTGTGTTCCCTGTGCTCTCTTAAGGGAAATTGTGCTTGATGCAGAGAGCTGCAAAATACTGTGTGTATCTAATTTTGTTCCAAGTGAAAGTCTCTCTCCAGTGTCAATGGTGAGGATTATGGCTCCTTGGTTACTGGCCCAGAGAGAGGATGTCACAATGACCATAATGCTGCATGTTTTGATGAAGTAATGGTCTGTATCTTCAACTTATCAGATGCCCATTTGAAAATACACAGCATGCAAAACAGTTCAGCACTTACAAAAAAAGTGCAGAACTAAAGTTTGAGCAAGCATTTTTAAAACCTCTCCATTGTTCTGGGATCCCTGTATGGTGGATGGTTGGCTGGGCTCTAAAGCAATGAAGTCTTTCTAAGACTGCTGCAGAGACAATACTATCCTGTTTGAAAGTTTCTGCCCAAACTGAGCACTCCCTGAGGGAGGAACAGAAAACAAGGTTTGATTTCTTAGGTATAGGGACTTTTAATAAAAAGAGCACTCTATGGTGGACTGGAAAACATGGTCTGATTGTTGGGGTACAGGAGTTACTGTGTCAAGGTTTTCTCAACCAATGTGGTAGTATCTTGTAAGATATTCATCAAAGATAAACCTATCCAAGTAGACTGCAGGGGAAATATGTGGCTTTCTGCAGCCTTCTTTAAGGAGCAAGAATGGGGCCTAAATACCTACCTCCATTTTTCTGCATTAACTGGAGGTATTTTTGAATCTGATGGGGTTTTTAGGAAAGGAGGCAGGAAACATCGCCCATTCCTCCTTATGAAGATCTTTAACCAAGACATTTACAGGAATTTCAGTATTCATTTCTAGTCTGACAGTGCTATTCTGGGTGTTTTAAAGTAAGTCTCCAAATCTGAAGAACAGAGCACCATTGGTTATGTAGCTAAAAAGAAAACTGAATATATTTTGAAGATTCTTGGAGCCACCACTGGAAAGGGTAAAACTGAAAAAGGTTCCTTATTGGTTGGAAACACACAGAGAAAGAAAATGGTTGATCACATCACTGGAAATGTTATACAAGTGAAGCTGTTGTCAAGGAACAGAATTTTAAATGATTGTGAAGAATCTGAAGCAATGTCCTTAATTTTTAGAGTGGAAGAATCAGCCACAACAGTGACTGTCCAAGAGAAATTTTTAATAAGCACAGATACTCGTCTAAATTTTAGTAAGGTAAGGGAGTTTTAGATCCTTTTCTGTAGACATTTAAGGTTGTTTAGATGGGTGCAACCTGAGAATAACCACAGCAACACTGTTTTTATCGTAGATAAAGTAAACGCTTTCGTCGGTGTACTCCACCAACTTCATCAGACAAATGACATAACATGTAGAAAAATATATGGTTAAAACCAGTCGACCAGTATGACAACAGTATTACCTAGTCAAAGTTTTTTTCCTGTTGTCATACTGGTCGACTGTTTTTAACCATATATTTTTCTGTTTTTAACCATATATATATATGTTTATGTTTCTATTTATGATAAAGATTTTGCAATGTTCTGCGAACGTAAAGAACTCATTTATATTTAACTATGTTACAGTACTGGTACTGTAGTTTTTTATTCCCACTTTGGTGTTCTGTGCTGCAAAATGTTTTTTCTGGGAATATTTCTTTAATTTAAAAAAAAATGGTTTTAATTGTTTAATTGATATGGCAGTTTGAAAGTATTTAAACTGCAACTACATGTTATGTCATTTGTCTGATGAAGTTGGTGGAGTACACCAACGAAAGCGCTTGCTTTATGTACAATAAAAACAGTGTTGCTGTGGTTCTGCTGCTGCCGTTTTTCTGTTTTTTAACTGTTTTGGTTTCAAAATTTGAGGAGTTTGTAACCTGAGAAGAGCCAATGGGCTCACCAGATTTCAAATTTACTGGGGAGCAGACAAAGAGTAAGACAGTAAATAAGCTTAAAGTCTCTCCCAATTTCACTTTATGTTGCTTGATTAAATTCTGCAAATAGAACAATTTAAAGTGTTGTGCGAATCCCGTAAATAAATTAAATGATTGTGCCTATTGGCAGGTAAATAGCAAAGGCATAGGTGCACTTCCTAAATAAAGGCTTGGACATCATAAGGTGAATAGACATAGGACCAATGAGGGAGGCTGCACCCTGAGAGGACATAGCTAAATGGAAAAACATAGATGGATATATACACACCCTGGTAAAATAACATACTCAAAAAAACTAAGGTGGGTGGAGGGAGGAAGCAGTCACTGCAGGGATCCTTCAAACATCTACTGTTATGGTAAATTTACTTACCCAGCTCTACTGTGTTTATCACATTGATCACAGCTGCAGTATTCTTAGCTATATGGATAGATTACCCTAGATTAAAACATTTGAGAGGTGGAAGGGGACAGGATTATCTGGAGAACAGTCCTAGCAAAGCCTGATCTTGACCTAGAGAAGGAATCAAGCTTGTAGTTCTTTGTAAAAGTATGTACGCAGGATCAAGTTACTGCTTCTAGATCACTTATAGAGCCAGACCTAATAAACTACTCCTGTCCTGGGAAATTTGACCAGGAGCAGGTAAGTGTTTGGTTTTCTGTTTGATATGAAATGCAGGGCCAGCAGGTGGCAGCAACAGCTTCCCCAAGGATGGGCACAACAGTCTAACTAAACAGGAGAGACTTCCTGCTCCCTCTCCATGAACTGAGGAGTGACTCACCCTGCTTAATGAGGGGACTGCAACAACCACAGAATAGGTGACTAACCTCTGCTTCATAGTGGCTGTGGGAGGGATTCAGAATAAAAGATAAGTGATTTGAGGAAGTAGCTTTGTCCACAGCAGAGTCACTCACCTGCAGTTGAGACAAATTGCTAGCCTGCTGTGATGGCGAAGACAGTTTTTGTAACTTTTTCTTTTTCTGGCTAGGAGGAGGACCGACTGTGAGACTGATAGTTTGTTCCACTGTCAAGCTGAAAATTATGCCTCCTTCCTGTGGAAAGCAAGAAGCTCAAGCTGGTAAAAAAATTAAAGTTGTAAAAAGTTACCTTTTCCCTATACTGAGTAAAAGGCATTATAATAAACTCTGCCAACCTCAAAAAGTAAAATAAACTATTTTTTTTCCATAGATAAAAATAGTTTTAAGCTGTTTTTAACCACTTTTAAACTGGCAGGAAAAAGTGTGCTCCCACTTAAAAGTATAGCTTAGTCTCAAGACAGTCTGTTAAAGCACAAACTAATAGAAGAAAAATAACTTTCCTAACCAGAAAAGTACACAAACAATATATTTATAAATGTGGAAGTTTTTTTCTCCAAAGGAAACTTACCTGCTGTGAAAAAGAAAAGCACAAGGTGACCACTGATACTCTAAAGACCATAGAGGAGCTCTCTCTTCAACATCAGGAAAACTTTGAAGGGCATGGCACTGAAACCTGTCTTTTTAGGCAGCTCAACACAAGCTGCCTAATGGTTTGGGTGCATGAAAAGCACCCTCAAGCTTTAGAAGCTGGACCTATGTTATATCCTTTGGCAGAATATAACCCCATACAGCTAATGGTCTGAGTGTGTGGAAGGCGCCCTGAAGCTTCAGAAACTGTCTAGCTGTTATATCCTTGGCAGAATATAACCCCATACAGCTAATGTTCTGTGTGTGTGGAAGGTGCCCTGAAGCTTTAGAAGCTGGACCTATGTTATATCATTGGCAAAATATAACCCCATACAGTTAATGGTCTGAGTGTGTGGAAGGTGCCCTGAAGCTTTAGAAGCTGGACCTATGTTATATCCTTGGCAGAATATAACCCCATACAGCTAATGATCTGAGTGTGTGGAGGGTGCCCTGAAGCTTTAGAAGCTGGACCTATGTTAGATCCTTGGCAGAATATAACCCCATACAGCTAATGGTCTGAGTGCATGGAAGGTGCCCTGAAGCTTTAGAAGCTGGACCTATGTTATATCCTTGGGAGGATATAACGCCATACGGCTAATGGTCTGAGTGTGCGGAAGGTGCCCTAAAGCTTCAGAAGCTGGACCTATGTTATATCCTTGGCAAAATGTAACCTCATACAGCTAATGATCTGAGTGTGTGGAAGGTGCCCTGAAGCTTTAGAAGCTGGATCTATGTTATATACTTGGCAGAATATAACCTCATACAGTTAATGGTGTGAGTGTGTAGAAGGTGCCCTGAAGCTTTAGTAGCTGGACCTATGTTAGATCCTTGGCAGAATATAACTCAATACAGCTAATGATCTGAGTGTGTGGAAGGCAGCCTGAAGCTTTAGAAGCTGGACCTATGTTATATCCTTGGTAGAATAAGACTCCATACAGCTAATGATCTGAGTGTATGGAAGGTGCCCTGAAGCTTTAGGAACTGTCCAGCTGTTATATCCTTGGCAGCATATAACCTCATATAGCTAAGGGTACTGCAATGATCAATATGATGAACATATTATAGTTCCTCTGTCACTACACACACACAATTTTATGCTGAGGCACTAAAAAGCAATCTTCTCAAACCACAAAGACCTAAGCCTACAAATGGCAATGCCTATCTTCAGCAAACTCTGAAGCACACACTAAAAGCAACATCAAACACCACAAACAAATGCCTACATCCAATGGACCTCCAAGAACGAAGCCCATAAGGCAAGCAAGCACTTTACACAGGACTTTTGTCATAGTAGACTCCATTGTATGACACACAATGCTCTACTCACCAAACTGGACAAGGAGAATATAACCTTCATTAGCTTATCTGGAGCCAGGATCCACCAGGTTCTGCACACACTCAAGTCAATGCACCACAGGTACCAGTCTGATTCTATCGTAGTCCATGTGGATGTAAATAATTGTATAAATACCACCTCGGGTCTTCCCTGAAAAAAAGGCTACTAGCCTAGTAGGACTAACTTGGTCAACAGAGGATACATAAATAAATTGACCTGAGAGGCACCTCAGTGGACTATATAAACAGAGACATTATAGATCTCTCTGAATATGTGTCTCAGGCATGTATGTGCCTTGCACTGAGCAGTACTCTACCTTCAACAAGGATGATGTCACAATAAGAACAAAAAATGATAGACTTTAACAACTGGCAGAGTTTCTGGTATCATTCCATGGAGATCCAGTACTTGTCAGAATGGGAGGACATGCCTAACAGACCAAGTTGCCCCCCAGGCTTCTGGACATTGTCTAAAACTTTTTCCATCCATTTAGAGTCTTTTTTTAGGTAATGCTAAAATAGCAAAACTACCAACTTGGCAAATAGAACCCAAAGGAACCTAAAGGTGTTACTGCTCAATGCTAGGAGACTTAACAAGAAACCTCATACCCACAAGCTCTTTTCACTTTGAAGAATTTAGATATCTGTGTCATTACCAAGACATAGTTTAAAGCCACAGAAAGTACATCAGTGCTAGGCTTCAATGCCTTCCACATATTTGAACATGAACCACACAGATAGACACTAAAGGTGGAGCTGTCTCAGTCTACATTAGCAACAAGTATACCTCTAGGTTGGTTAAACAGAATGATGACTTGGAGTTCATCCATGTGCAAATCACCATAGACAAAATCCCCCACCATATCCTAGCAAGCTATAGTTCACCACCTATGCCCCAAGAATCCAATAACTTGTACCTGATAGAGGCACACACACACTATCCAACCAAATACCATATTTATGGGAGATTTCATCTACTCTTCTATAGAATAGAAAAAATATACTAGCTCTAATTTGCAGGCACAGCATTTCCTGGACTTCATTAATACAAAATACCCTTGACCAGGTAGTGCACACTCCAACTAGGGGGTTCAAACATACTGGACCTAGTACTCACCAATATGGGAGAGCACTGCACCCCCCCTCCCCCATGTCAAGTTGAAGTTGGATCACAAAACTGTTGCCTTCAAAATAAAAATCAACCTGGAAAACCAAGCAAAGCTTGTAATAGGAAGTATTCTAAAGCAAACTGCATTCTATTTAGTGACAGCTTGTCAAAATTCAATGCCCCTCCGAAACCAGAGCTCACTGTAACCTATATGGAATTGCTTGCTAGCACCCTGTACAACCCCATAAATGTCTGCAGACAGACTGCTGTACCTAAAAGAAGTAATTCTACAACAAACCCCAAAAACAAATCACACTGGTGGAATTCTAACCTTTACAGGGTATATAATAAAAGGAAAAAAAAGCATGGCCAAAATCAGAAATAACTTTCATCATGACAAGAGCTCACTAATTAATTATTTCTCTTAGTTTCTTGCTTAGTTTAAGTGCAAAAAGACCAGTTATGAAGTCAAGATAGCCTCTCATGCTAAAGACAACCACACAAAGCCTACTAAGGCTATACCTGAAATCTTAAAGGTAACACAAAGCAGTGCGCTGAACTGGTTGCACGTGGCACATGGTACCACCTTCACCAAGCAGAGTGACACAGTGAATTTGTTGGCTGGCAAATTCAGGTCTAACTTCACCCCTCTACTCTCCTCCACCTACCCCCATGAATCCCCTACTAGTATAACCCCCAATCCAAACATTAGCAGGGAGCAGGTCATGGCAGCATTTGCTAAGGCCAAAAACACAGCCTCACAGGACTCAGACAATATCCGAGGTTGATTCTAAATAGCTTGCTTGAAACATAATCTATCAGGATCATTTGAGTCACTTTTCAACTACAGCTTCAATGCAGGCTATGTACCACTTGAATGGAGGACTGCAATGTTTATCCCTCTACACAAGGGTGGACCACCAACTGAACACAGAAACTACAGATCTGTTAATCTAGCTAGTTTAATGCACAAAGTCATAGAATGAATTATCACTGAAATTATCAACGACATTGAAAACCTACAGATACTGGACCCATCTCAGTTTGGTTTTGTCAAAGAAAGGTCATGCCTTCTTGACCTGGCAGACTTCTTTCAGAGGGTCACCAAAGCAATGGATGAGGGGAAAATGGTGCATACCGCCTACCTAGACCTGACTAAGAATACCCCACTCAGGTATTGCTGACAAACTCACCACACTACTCATAAATCCTTATATAACTCACTGGATTGCCAGCTGATTCACAAATAGGACCCAAAAAAGTTAGGAGACCACCTCCACCAAAAGACCGGTCACCAACAGAGCATCTTGGGGGTAAGTGCTGGGTCACCTCCTATTTTGCATCTACTTCTTAGAGATCAAGGTTAATGTCGAGGGCCTCTTGCTCACCAAGTTTGCATTAGACTACAAATTGGAAGCTATCACAGATTTCCTCCATGGTGATAACATCCAGCAAGAGGGTCTAAAACAAACAAATGAGTGGTGCCAAAGTCACAGATTAAAACTCAATTTCAAGAAGTGCATTACAGTGTCTTTTTGTAAAAAGTCTACCCAGGTTAATTACTCCATTGATGAGACATCCCTAAGAGCCGGCATAGTAGTTAGGGATCTGGGAACATATGTAGACAATAATCTGGCCCTTGACCAACATGTAGCCAAGGTAGTAAGAAAATCATTGTGTTACCCAACTTATAAGTAAGGGCATGATATCATGGTCCAAGCAACTTATAAGTACCACTTTACTTGGCAGCTTATCAGACCAATCCATTGAGTACAATGTCCCCTTTGCCATGCACCTGACTAGACATATGCAACAGCTGAACACCCAGAGAAGTGTTTCACAAAGAAAAATCCAGGGTATTAACTCCTGGAGTATGGTCCAAGCAAAGCTTATCCTGAACCAGTAGAAGGAATCCAGTTTGTAATGCTTTGTAAAAGTATATAGAGAAGACCAAAGCAGCTGCCCCTAGAATCTGCTTCTTTCCAATATGTCATCTAAGAAGACAAGGCAGTACTAGAATGTGCCTTCATTCTACTTAGAATAGCTATGGTATGGTTGGAAGAACAAAACATAATAGCAAAGGACAACCATCTTGAAATAGTCTGTTTTGGTGACAATTACCCTTTCTTTTCCCATCATAAGGGATAAACAGCTGTTCAGCTTTCCCAGGGACTTTTTTTTGTCAAGTGTACATCCAAAGTATGGAGAATTCTTTATCCCTGATTTTTAGGTACTGGATAGAAAACAGGGAAATGAATGGTTTGATTCAATGTAAACTCAAAACAACTTAGTTCTTAAATTAACTTTATTTCTATGGAAAACCAAACGGGGTTCATTCATCATGGGCGTTTGCAACTCAGATAATCTTGCAGAAGTCAGAGAAATAAGCAACACAGTCTTCCAATTCATGAACTGTAAAATCAGTAGATGAACTGGTTCAAAGGAAGACAAAACTAATTTCATTAATTTTCTAGTACAAAGTTAAGATCCAGAGTTAATGCCATCTGTTCCCTAGGTGGTCTTACATGCCAAAAGTCCTTCAAGAACTGCTCGATCAAATAAATTGAAGAAACGAGAAGCTCTATGGGTAAACATGCTGAAATCGCCAAAAGATGAACCTGGACAGAGGAACAGGACAGTCCCAAAGGATACAAACTCACAAAATGTTTAAGAACTAGTGGCACAATATTCATGATTAACCACTGGTTATTAGTGTGGTACCATCTAGAAATTGTATTCCAGTTGCTAACATAAGATTTCCTAATTTCTTACTTCTTTTTAGTTCATGCTGCACTTCCCTATGAAGAAAGTACATAAAATGTTATCAAAACTGAATCCAGTCAGCACAATCATACACACTCTTTAAAGATTGCTTAGACATTTGAGAAACAATAACAACAGTAGGATTTAGAAAAGACCTATCTCAGACAGTAATGTGGCAGAAAAGTTCTTCAAACTGTTCACACGAGTTAAAAAGTATAACATATCAGCCTGGTAGTTCAGGATTCTGAAGGCTAGGGTTGAAGAAGAAAAAAAATTCTCTTACCATCCTTGTCCAAAGGGGAAGGATTAGCTTTGACTAGAAACTTGTTAACAGCTAGGGAATAGAAATAGTTGGAGTAGAACTGAGGAGAGAAAACAAATACTTGTTAAGACTGTGGAACTTTATAAAGTCTATCTGCATTTCTAATGACTGAAAATTGATTATCAGGGCTATTGCAAGCAGAAACAAAAACATCTTCCAAGGCTAGCATAATAGGAGGAATGGGTGTAGTATGTGGCATATACACTTGTGACATATCATAGTATCTCCCTTGTTCTCACAAAAATATATTATAAATGTTTGTACACAATATCAGAAAAAAAAATGTTGCAGGAGAAATGGAGGAAACACTGTCCTCAGAATCACAATCAGTTGCTTATGAGGAAAATACAGAATAAGCCTGTTCATGTCAGATCAGAATCATGATAACATCCTCAGGATTTGTAGAATTAGGAATTATTTTTAAAATGTCCTACCTTTCCACAGGATTCAAAACCACACACAGACACACAGACACACAGACACACACACACACACACACACACACACACACACACACACACACACACACACACACACACACACACACACACACACACACACACACACACACACACACACACTTTAGATGAAAGATGTCTAACCTTTTCTTTCTTTTTTCTATGGACATCCCTAGAAGGAGACCAATTGATGGATGGCAGTTCAACACAGGAAACAGATGTCTTACCATAGCCACACCCTGAGCAAATCCTCCTGGAGAAACTCTCCTACCAAATAAAAATGGTTTTGCTATGCCCAGTGTGGACAAAGGAACAGTTAGAGAGGGATTTGCTGACCCCAGGTCCATGGTGTTGGAAGGGACTACACAAAATGGTCTTGAGAAAACTAGTGAGTGGTCTAAGGAACAAGCAATGGCCGCTGCAGAGCCACTCACCAACAACTGTGGTAATACACTGGGCCCACAGTGCAGGCAAGCGCTCTTTACTTATTTTTACAGACAGTGGGTGGAGGAACCATTAAGGGTATCAATGTTCCTGCTGAAGGACAAGCCCATTTGTCAGTAAGCACTGTGGGATGAGTCAGTCAGAAGGTAAGTTGTCACTCTAGTGTTATACATTTCCCTACACAGTCCCACAAATACCACAACATTAAATTTACAAGCTGTACACTTTATTCCTTCACAATTCAGAAGTGTCTTTTCACAGAAAGTGTCCCTGAATTAAGTAAAATGAAAGTAAGTTATCACTACATGTACCCAAGCATTAACAAACTCATACAATCCCTTTAAAATTACAGTTCCTTCTTTTCACTCATAAAAAGTACAAAAGCAGCATATTTTTTTCTCAAAAGGTAGGCTGAGATGTACCATAGACCATTCCCTTAGTTTAGCAAGGCATAGGTTTGAGGAAGATGTATGGGGAACAGCCAAGATGAGTCTTTTCCCAGCCTTTGAATAATTGTCCATAACAATGATATTGCTGAGATCATAAAGCCAAGTTCAAATGATATAGGCTGGGATGTACCATAGACCCTTCTTTTTGTGTTAGTGCAGCATGGGTCTGACTAAGCAATGTGGGACCCTCTATGGATATCTAGACTAGCAGAGAGTGCCACGGCTGCCTGGGTCATGGTGGAGCTACCAAGATGAGTCTTTCTCTAGCCAATATGACTTTCTGGAGCACCTTGTGGATTAAGGGAATGAGTGAGGAATATAGGAGGCCCCTTTTTGCAGGTGATGTAAAAGGCATATATAGCCAATACTTTGTTGGCTGTGTATCTGCAGCAAAATCTCACAGGTGGGTGTTTTTTATGCAAGGCAAATAAGTCTGTCTCTAGCATGGTCAACTTCCTAATTCATTTGGATGTCTGGATTCAGTCTCAACGTAATGGTTGCTTGCCTTTGACCAGCTTAATCTGTTACCATGTTTAGGTATAAAGAGATGTAAGCGGTCTAAATGCAAAGGACCAAGTGACAGACTATATCCAATTGTGTCACTTTCAGCTTGCAAAGTTAATGACAGTGGGTTCCCTTTTTCTTTATGTAGCAGATGGCAGTGGTAATGTATCTCTAATTTTCAGGGTTCCAGGCAAACAGATAGTCCTGAAAATCTCTACAGCAATTGTAATTGTACCCAGGGTGGCCTGTATGGTCTCCTCAGGCTAGACTTAAGGCATCCCTTATCAATATTTGTAAGTTCTTTGGGCTTCAGATTATCAGACACCAGCACCTACCGGGGCCACCATCTAAAATCTTTCCTTAATGGACAGGACTGGGGCAAAGTCCTGTTTAGTGGATAATTGTGCTGTTATCTGATTTTTACAGGAAAAACTGGATTGTCCAAAGTGTACTTTGACCAGAGGAACCATGAGGACAGAGGCTGTTAAGTAGATTGAAGCTTTGAAAAACAGTCAAGCTGATACCAACTTCCTCTGACTCTGGTTCCTTAAATAACCTTGTTTTGTGAACAGACAAAATTGCTCTGGTCTTTGTCTAACCAGGATCTCAGGAAAACAATGACCCTTTCCAGTATGCAGCTGAATGTTAGTAAATTTAGAGAGAAACCAGACTGGAAATGAAATGAACAGTGTACTCCATTGCATTTTTGCATCTCTCTTTTAGACAGCACCGATATGAAGAATAAGGTTGGATGTCGTTCCCCTGGGCCCTGAGAAGGAGAAATTCCTATAAACATCTGGTTAATATGCTGGGTCCTATGAACAGACCAGTGGGTAAGCAGGTTAACTTTAAATGTTCCTGCCCCACTCTAAACCTCACAAAATGTCTGCACTCCTTCTGAATGGATGTTGTGTAAGTGCAGATCCTTTAGGTCTAAGGTCACCAAGAGTGCTTGAGAATTAAGCAGTGGAAGTAAGTGCTTGAAGAGTTGACATCCTGAACTTAGGAACTGTCAGATATTTGCTCAGCGTGGAGAGGTCCAGTCCAGTCTAGTCTAAGGGCAACTTCTCTTGGAATCAAAAGCTTCAGCAGTAGACCTTCCTATTCCAGCAGAATAAAGGTTGCTATGGTTCCTAGTTGAAGGAGATGAACCACAAGCTGGGTATGGTAGATGTTCCTCATTTGATCACTGTTGCAGAAGCCTTAGTGATATGCGTTGAATTCTGCCAAAGCTTTCAGGGTACCTTCAACAAATCCGAATGATTAGTCAGCTTGAGCTGAGCTGACTAAATGTTTGGGTGCAAAGTCCTTCAGAATTTTCTTGTCTCTGATGAGAGTGCTTAATGCAGGCTTTCGAGGATCAATGGTTCGCTAGTGCTGTTCCTTTGCTGGGTAGATAAGTTTCCTTCAAGGAAAAAAAAACTTCCACTTTACTTTTTGTGACAGAAGATTTACTTTTTCTGTGAAACATAATAATTTAACTAGGGAAAAGTGTTTTGATTGACTGTCGTGACTTTTGTTCACTTTTAAATGGAAGCATTACTTTTTTACTTTTTGTGTTAAAACTTCTAGAGAAACTAGTATGTTTTACTTTAGGTGCTGGGTAAGTGTTTAAAGTGCTTTTTATTGTGTTTTAAAATGAAAAGAATTTTTTTACTACTTATCTGCTGTACGGACTATTGCTGGAAGGCTTTCCTGGGAATCAGGTACCTTTTTTTGGCTTAACCAGTGAACAACCTATCGGTTCCTTGGTTCTACCTTCTTCCAGCCACAAAAAGAAAAATATTATTAAGTTGGCTTTGCCACAAAAGTGGGCTAATAAAATGCCTCAGCCACATATGACTGACTTTGCCGTGTCCCTCAGACCACTCATTTTTCTTTGGATCCCATTGGTGTATTCCCCAGCCACCATGGACCAGAGGTTAGACACATCCTCTGTGGTAGAGTATCCTTGGTGAACAAGGGAGAGAGACTCTTGTTGGCCCTGGGAGAAGGGTCTGGAAATTCCTCTCTGTTTAGCCAGAAAGCTGTGTCCATCTCTGGAGAATCTTTTGCTGGCAAAACTAGATCAGTTTCTGTAGATGTTCCTGTCAAAAAGAAAAAAAAAACTCTTAAACGTGTGTATTCTCTTTTCTCAGGTACCCTGGACAGGAGCAACTTACTCACCTTAGCTCAGGGTTTAGTTCAGACTCTTGATCCTTCCTGTATGGTTGTTTCTAGCAACAGAAAAAGCGATTCTTCTTTTTCTGAAGAGATGCAAGACTTTTACCACAAAATGATTGCGAAAGCACAGATTTGTGTCATCGCCATAGAATTCCGATTCAGATTCCGGAGAGTGTGGCTTCAGTCAGTAATTTTGAAGGATTCTTTTTCTCTGAAACTATTTTTAGAATTAATCAGTTGTTTCAGTGAGAAAACAGTGATGCTTCTCAGTTCCTCAGTAAGTATTATGATTTACTACAACTGGAATTTCCAGAACATACCCATATTTCTCCTGATCTGTCTGCCTTGGAGGATGTTTTCGTCATAGCCTGCAATTTGCTTGATAGTCATCCAGCTGTCTCTGGGAAAGAAGAAAGACTTTATAAAATGCCTTAATCTTCAGACACTCATCCCAGATCTGTCCCAGCAGCTATTGCTCTTCTGAACCCAGCTGCTGATAAACATCTGGTTAATACTAATCCTCCTATCGGCAAGTATTAAACGAAGACTTGTAAATTTGGTGAAGAGTGAATTTTTCTGCAATACTCTTATTTTTAGTTGTCAAGCTCATATTTATGCTTGCCACTTGTCAGAATGAGATAAATATTTTGCCATCTGTTTCCTTTTGTGAGGAGGTCTGTTTTGTGCAACTTAGTGTATTCTGTCTCTCAAATGACAATCCACGGTTTGAAATGCTTATGACTCTGCTGATGCCACTTCAATCACTGCTGTCACTGGAACTGTTATGTAAGGGTTTGCCTTGTGGCATTCTCAAAACATCATAGAGTATGTTAAAAATGAGACCATTAATTCACCATTGGCTAGTGAACTAATTTTTAGGCCCTCTGCTGCCGAGGTTATTAAAAGTGTTATGAGAGAGGCAAGTTGATTTAAAGGATCTAGTGACTTGTTCAGCCCTCTTTCCCTAAATTTGCCTAAGGATTCAATGCTCATTCTACACCTAAAAAGCAAAACCCACAGTCCCAGGAAGTTGCTGGAAAGCAATTGTTTAAAATACAATGGCAAAGAGCTTCCAAAAAAAAAAGGCAGTACCCCTCCAATAACATAGGATAGTCTAGTGAGTCTGAATGACTCTATGAAGGATTTCCAACCCACTCCCACTCTGGAAGTCATTTCAGAAATTCTGTACTTCCATTTCTGTCTTTGGCAACAGATTGTTTCAGACAAATTGGTTCTGAGAATAATCAAGTCAAGGTTACAGTTGGCAGTGGGAGTCTGTCCCTCCTTTTTTTTGGGTGGGGGTCTTCCTCACCCACTAAACTACACTCTTCTTTTCCCTCCAGTCATTCAGTATATGCTTGTTCAGGATGCGATATAAGCTATCCTGCCTCCTCAGTTAAGGGAAGGGTTTTATTCCAGGATGTCCATGGTGACAAAAAAAGAAGATTCTTGGAAACCAGTTCTGGATCTTTCCCTTCTGAATCAGTTAAATAAGCTTTCTCTTCACAACCTGTTGCCCCTTTTCCCCATTTAAGTTTTCTACTGACTTTTTATTTAAAAGATGCATATTGTCACATTCCCACAGATCTAAATTTCAGACATTTCTTACATTTTTCTGTGCCTGGATCATATTATCAGTTATCTCTGCATTACCATATGGATTACTGCTCCAAGGGTATTCACAAAGCGTCTGGCTCCTGTGATAGCATATTGCAGACTGCACAGTATTCACATTTCTGCATATTTAGAGGACTTGCTTATCTTTGCAGAATCTTTTTCAAAATGTCAGGAATCTATCAGTTGGTTAAGTGAGCTCTTAACACAGTCTGGGATTTTAACAGAATTCATGTTTGACTCCTCAGAAGATTGCTTTCCTGTGGTGTTTCTTGGATTCAGATATCTTCCTAAGCTTTTTGAGTCAGACTTCCATTTCAGCAAGGTAATTCCTCAGGATTCTGGGTCTCATGGCAACTATGATACTCAGCCTAGTAACAAATTAGGCCTCTGTAATAATCTGGGGGGGGGGGCTTTCTAAACCTAGCCAAGTTTTCCTGAAAGAATAATTATGTCCTGTATCCAAATAGGACACAGAGGACCAGGCATTTATAAGCTACCTCTGTCCATAAGGGACATGGGTGGCATGTCTGGTGTAAATTTCCTATTTCCCCATCCACTGGTCTAGGTTGTGCTTAAACTGGGTAATAGATGGACTCAGCTTCATATGGATGGGAAGCGTGTTCCATAGGAGGGGGAGTCTCTGGGACACATCTGTCTCTCCAGCATGTTCTGTTTAAGTCACAGATAAAATTCAGGTCCTTTAAACCTTGTATTTCTGTTTCTCTTTGACTTACAAATATGTAGAAAATTCATAAGTGTGTGGTTTGTGGATGCCTTGTAAGCCAGGCATAGATCACTCCTCAGCAATCTATAGGAGACTGCACAGAGGGAAAGGGCTTTAAGGCACTCTGAATAAGGCAAGCTTGTTACACCTTGTATTCTTTTTGTAAGGAACCTCTGAGGTTGCACTAGTTGCTGCATATGCCTGGTCAGCTACATACCAAAGGGAGCATTATACTCTATGATTGGTCAGATAAGGGCAGAGTACAGTAGGATAATGACTTCTTTGGACCTAGATGCCATGCCCTTACTTATAAGTTGTGCAACATAAAAGGATTTCCTCACCACTGTGGCCAAGTAAGGGTCAAAAGTAAGGTTACTGTCTAAGTGTGTAACCAGATCCCTGACCACTGGATCGACTCTTAGGGGCATATTATTAACATGGTAATTATCCAAGATGGTTGACTTCCCAAAGGGTACAATTAATTATGCATTTCTTAGTACTGAGTTTAAGACCATTGCTTTGGCACCATTTGTTAGAGTGAAGTAGACCTTCTTGAAGAATAACAGTGTCTGCAGGGGAGTCAGTAATAATTCCCAGTTTGCAATAATCTGCAAACTTAGCCATAAACCTTCAGCATTTGCTTCCATGTCAGAGAAATAGATGCCAGAATGGAGCAGGCCCAGTACCGAGCCCTGAGGGACTCCACTAGTGACTGGCCTCTTGATGGAGGTGGCCTCACCTATTTTGACCTCCTGGGTCCCATCAGTGAGCCAGTTGGCTATCCAGCAGGTGATAAAAGGGTTTACACCTACATTAGCAAGCTTCTCTATAATGCCAGAGTAAGGTATTGTATCAAAAGCCTTGGCCAGGTCGAGGCAAGCTGTCTGCACAGTCTTACCTTCATGCAATGCTTTTGGTGGCCCTCTCAAAAAAGTCTACCAGATTTAATAGGTATGACCTTACTTTAACAAAGTTGAGCTGTGATGGGTCTGGCATTTGCAGGTTATCTATTTCCTCATTTATTATATCCATGATGAGTCCCTTCCATGGTCTTACATATGATGCTGGTAAGACATATGGGCCTGTAGCTACCCAGATCAGTGGTTGGACCTCCTTTGTGTAGGTGAATGACAGTAGCCATCTTCCATTCCTTGGGCACAAGGCCTGACTGAAGGTTCCAGTTGAAAAGTGATTCAAGTGGACCAGACAGGTCATGTTTCATGCTATTTATTAAACATCTCAGGATGCATTTGGGGTCCATTGATGCAGTGCTTTTAGATTTGGAGAGTGCATTAAATGACCTGTTCCCTAGTAATGGTTTGGGAGATTGTGGTATGTGGTATTTCCTTTGGATTACTGGGGGAGTGGGGGGAGAAACTGAAGCTAAACCTGTCAGCCAAAAGGTTGGCAATGGCCTCTGCTTTAGTGTGGGTGATGCCATTTACAATAAGTTCTGTGCATTGTTGTGTACTTACACTGACATTATGGACATAGCTGTACAAAGCTTTGTGGTTGTCCTAGGCCTGAGAAGCTATTTTATCATCAAATTTAGCCTTTTTAGTAATAATTAACCCTTTTAGCTTCCTGTTTAGATTGGTTGGGGGATTTTAGTATGTATGACTTTGTTCCTCCTACTCTTGGCCAGGATTTTTTTTTTCTTTTGTTGTATAATTGATTGATACAGTGATTTCACCAAGGTGGCTTATCTTTTGAGTTTGTATTATTCTTAACATGACTGGGCAGAGCTTACTCTATACAGCCATCAATATGGCTGTATAGAAATTTCATAAATAGCTCAGCATATGCTATGGTGTTCTCTGGGTTTGGGGGTGCTTGGAATTTAACCAAGGTGTCACTTAGTAGAGAGGTTGGCCTTGGAATAGTTCCTAAAGGTTTTTGATTTCACTGGATCCCCGGACTTGACTTTTATTTCAAGTAGCACTGTCTTAATGGTCAGATCTGATGAGTGAAGAGATTACATTTGGTGAGGAACATTGACACCCCCATGTTCATGAGTACAAGGTTAAGGAAGTTTGTACCCCTGGTAGGAGAATGGACCAACTATTGCATAATGTTGGTATTAACAAAGTTTAGGAATTGCTAGGCTTTTGCATTAGAAGTGGTGTAGGATTCCCAGTCTTTATAGAAGTAGTTAAGATCACCCATGAATATCATATTGGGTTGAATGGTGAGGGACTCCAGTACATTGACATAGGTAGGATGGGTTTCCTGTGACATGGAGGGGGACCTATATGTTGCAAGGATATGGTACAAGACCCTGTTTATGGTGAGTTGCCTATGTATGAGTTCCAGGGGTCATAACACTTTAATTAATCTGGATGTGAGGTTGGTTTTAATATAGATTGAAACTCTCCCACCTTTAGTTCCCTCCACTGCACTAGCTGGTCTAAAGGTGTGAAAGGCATTATAACCCTGCTTTCTTGGGGTACTCTCCATGACTTTAAACAATGTTTCCATCACTACACAGATGTCTACGCTCTCCAGGGAGAGGAAGGCTTACAGGAAGTGGACTTTCTTGTTAAGAGTTCCAGCATTGAGCAGTACCACCTTCAAATACTCCTTCATAGGTTCAGTTAAGTCGGCAGGTTTATCAGTATGGCATTGCCCAAAAAATGGCACTATGGGGGAGGAAAAAGTTTTTCTTCCCAATATCTGAAAGCCTAGAGAGCAGAAGTACAGACCATCTCTGGCAAAGCAGAGTGGTCTGTCAACCATGTACTCTCAGGCTGTCAAATACTGTACCCCCTTGGATTGACACCAAAAGCTAAGACAATTGTTAAAATCAATCATTTGCTGTGGGCAATATGGTATCATCCTTGGAGAAGGTAGTATGCTGCTCAGTGCTTGGCTCACACCTTGCCAGAAGAACATTATCAGCGAGCACGATCATGTCTCACTTCATATAATCAAGGGAGGTACATCTCAAGTTATTAACACCCGCATGGACTATGACAGAGTCATACTGGTACCTGTGTCCTATGTGACTTGATGGACCCTAGCCCTGGAGAGACAGCTAACCATGACTCTCTCCTTACAAAGTCTGGTGAGGGGGATGTCAGTGTGCCTCACTATAGAATCACCATTGATCAGGAAATTTGTCTGTGCACTGGTTTGTCTTAAGGGCTTAGCAGTACAGGCAATGGTGTAGCTGTGGGTAGTGTTTTAAAAGTGTTACTATGTGTAGCTGTGGGTAGTGTACAGAGTGTTACTATGTGCAGCCATGGGTAGTGTTTTAACAGAGTGTTTACATGACAGCAGAGAACCCTTTTATTGATTGTACTGTGCAGGAGGTCTTAGTGTTTTAGGAAGGTTTTGTGTGTACAGTATTTTGTTCTTTATTGACCCCAGTGTTGGTTTTCATTTTGTTTCTTTAAAAAAATTTTTAAGATCTTCACTAAGTAAAGCACCTTTGCATAGGATTGCTGCATTCAAGTTAATTGTTTAATTGCCAAATTTATGTAATTCATGGTGTGTGTGTGTGTATATATATATATATATATATGTGTGTGTGTGTGTGTTTTATGAAGTGTATTCTGATGAAGTTCATTAAGTTAAGTGAATGAAAGCACTAAATATAGGAGTTTTGTCTTTATTATACTGCTGCTTGTTACAATGTCTTGTGGGTGCTCAGTCTGTTTTTGGAAGGTTACTTGTAAGTACCACAGCATAAGTAGTTTTATGTGTAGGGTCTTTACCCTGTACAGTAGATGGGATGCAAGTATATGATACCTCTCAAAGACTTCACATTAGAAAAATTCAGGGGTTCCCGAAATCTTGTTAGTACCTGTATCAACACAAATATCCCCAGAGTTTTCAAATTCAAATTTTGGGATTTGAGAAAAGGAAGATTTTGTGGTGGGGGACACCAAATTTCTCAAAATTCAGGTTTCCTATTCTTCCTTTTGCTCCAGTTCAGTCAGTCACAAAAGACACTTTAGATTTTGCTTTAGGAAACAGTGTCTATGGAAATAGAAGTGCAGGATCTTTGGAACAAAAAAGACAGACCAAAACACAAATATAAATGAGATGTTAGCTTTTATAAATGCTCAAAACTGTTTCAACAATTTGCAGTCTCCAGGACCAAGTGTTTACAGACAGCTACACAGTAATGTGACACACAAACAAGCAAGGGGATGATTTTCTCTGCATTATCTTAAGGATCCTCCTTGTTGGAGTGTCGGCTGACTGGATCAAGACCATAAAATTCTTGTACTTGAAGAGGGACTTGCAGTTTCTATTCTTCCAATAGAACATTTTTTTTTTACTAATTTCCACTTATTTTTAATAAACAGTAAAATTATGACCCCCCCAGTAGAAAATATACTGTAGATGGAAATATGATGGTGGAATTTATGTACCATAAGGCACAAATGTTATTTTAAGAGGAAATTATGGACCTCAGAACAAAAAAATCCAACCAAATCAAATTCAAAACACATTAGCAGATAAGCTAACCAATGCAATAGCAACAAAATGAGAAAGAATAAAAAAGAAATAGGGCATTGTATTAAATGATAGGTCTGATGAATGTTGAATACAATGGAACAATGACATTCATGGACCTAGATGCTATACCCTTTGTTTATAAGTTGCACAACACAGAATTATTTCCTCACTAGTGTAGACACATGATGGTCAGAGGCTAGATCACTGTGTCTCTCTCAAGTTCCTGACTACTGGGTCAACTCTTAGGGGTGTGTTTTCAATATGACAGCTACCAGGGCGGATGACTTCTCAAAGGATACTATTTCCATTAATGTATTTATGAAAGCTGCATACAGTAAAGGTCTTAAGGTGCAAATCAATAACCTCCCCATCTCTCCTTTCAATATCCTGTTAATAACTCATTTGCCAATATCATAACCTTAACCTTAATACAAAACTCTTCACTAACCTAATCACAGCTTCTGTCACCCCTGCTTCATTAACAGCCTCTCCAAATTATCAGATCAGCCTTATACAAAGCTTTCTGCTGCTGTAACAAAATGTATACTTCCATTTTATCAAATATATTGATCGCACATTCAACCATATTCTTCTCCTTAACAGTACACATCCAGGTCCCATGCATTTTCCCTTGGCATATTTTAATCTACCTCTATTACATTTAATACTTTCTGGTTAGTCAACCTTTGTAAGCTGCATTTTTAGGCATTCTAACCATCACTGATCAATTAGTCCCCCCTAGATTACCTGTCTGAAATATTTTCCCAAATTTTTCTGCATGTATGATACAATACCTCACTAAATATTATGTATCCTAAATGCTTTCCCACCTTTTCTTAATACCAAACACTATCACTTATTAAACTACACTCTTTCATCCTTGCCTTTCCTTCGTCAAACTTTCCCTTAATGTAATCCTCTGCAATTCTTATTTGATGCATAGCCAATTTGTCCAGAATCAATACACCCTGCTTTTAACCATTAAAAGTACAATAAATCTCATTTTGTGAAGCCTTCCTCTCTACAATTATTTTTCCATTTTATTCTGTAAATACTCATTAAGCTCTAACACTGTGGCTTCATCCCTCTATACACAGAAGACAAAGCAGGTGGGGTAGTTTAAGATGCTTTATTACATGGAAACACATTAGTATGGATTGCAGCATTATCAAATAAAAACAAACTGATTAACAGACAGACCTTACATATATATATGCTAACATCTCAACAGCTTACTACAAAATGACAGTCAGACTTACATCTTCTCAGTATTTATACACTTATGCAAGCCCTTGGATAGCTTCTTAAAGAGACATACACACACTGATCTACATCCTCCCTCTTAAAAAGATTGCCCTTAATAAAAATGACATTGCAATTAAACATGCATCAATACAGACATTTAGAAACAAACACAATATTCATGTCCAAGTTGCGTGTATCTATAACGTGGTCTGGAGGTGCAACTGGATCTCTTAACATAACAATCAGAACTGGGTTTAGCAACAGGGACAGTCTTTGGTGAACAACTCGTACCAGGAACTTCAGGATTCATCACAGGAATGGGAATATTCTCTGAAACATCTTCCGGAACTGGAACACTGGACAACTCACTCTGAGATAAAAAGTCTTTCTCATAAGCTATATGTTGTAGTATTGGCTTGGACACCAGTATCAAATGTTTCTGATTCCACCTAAAGTCAACTCCTTGTGATTCCACAATGTACAATCTCGGCTCTGGGCAGATGTTCTTCATGACTCCAATCTGATCATAACTCTGGACGTTTTAATCCTTGCTATTTCTCCTTCCAGTAATGGATTGAGCAGTTTGCTGGTCTTATCGTAATAGGACTTCTAGGTTAAATGCTTCTTCAACAGATTGGTTTTCAATGACCTGTTGTTCTTAATACATGGAACCAACAATTGACTTACTGATTGGTAATGTGGTTCTGGTTTGCCTTGACAGAAGTCTCTGAGCAGGTGAATCAAGATGTTTATCAGGAGGAATGTTTCTAAGATTTAAGAGATTCAGGAAAACATCACTATTGTCTCATTTCAACTTCTCTAGTAACTGCTTTGCATTTTGAACTGCCCTTTCCATCAAACCATTTGACTGCGGATACTCTGGGCTACTCGTGACATGAGTAAAGTCCCACTTTTCTGCAAATCTTTTGAATTGTTGGCTTGTAAACTGCATGCCATTGTTAGAAATTATGTTTCTTCTTAGTAATGACAGTATTGGATGCTAGATTGGGAAGTAGGTCACTCTCGAACCAGTTGGAATAAGAGTCTACTAACGCCAAATAATGTTAACCATTCCATTTGAAAATATCACTGGCTACTGTCAACCAAGGCAGTTCAGGAATCTGGTTCAGCTGAAGTGGTTCTTTCTGTTGATGTGGCTTTGTACTATTATACACAGAACAAGTTGAAAGTACTCTGCTCAATATCTTGTGACATAGAAGGCAAAAATACTATAGAAGGCAAAAATACTAATCCCCTTGCCCTTGTTTTGGTAGAGTCTGTTCCTGGGTGACCTCAAATTAAGACAGTAATGTACTCTTGTTGCAGGGACATTGGAACAGTAACTTTAGGACCTTTCATGACGATGCCATTCTCAAGCAAAATCTCATCACTGTATGGAATATATGGTTGCACATCTGGAGGTAAACTAGATTGCTTTGACGACCATCCTTCTTTGAGGAAGTGGTTGAGCTTCTGTAAAAGTGGATCTGTGGCTGCATGATCTCCGAGCTCATCAAGATGTGTGGAAGAAATATTTCTCACCTCCATAACTTCAACATGATATTGCTCATTCTCATGCTGTTCAGTGGTGTTTCTGGGAAATCTGAACAATGTATCAGCAAGATAAAGAAGTTTGCCTTTCTTGTAGACAAGACTGAAATATTACTTTTGCAATCTCAACATCATACGTTGCAATCTGGCTGGAGCTGTATGCACAGGCTTTCTCAAAATAGTGACTAGAGGTTGGTAATTTGTTTCGCTCTGGATGGGTCTACCATAAACATAATCATGGAACTTGGAACACGCAGACACAATTTCCAAAAGCTATTTCTCTATCAGCATATTGCATTTCAGCTTGGGTAAGGGTTCTGGACACATAAGCAATAGGCTGACATTCTTTTGAAATGACTCCACCAAGACCAAATTTTGAAGCATCACATGAAAGAGTAACTGGCTTGTAGATGTCATAGATTCTGAGAGTTGGTGGACTGGCAATTCTCTGTTTCAGGACATCAAATTCTCTTATGTTGTTCTAACCATGACCAAGATACATCTTTACATGTTAGCTCTCTGAGTGGTGCTGATATTTGACTCAAGTGTGGAATGAACTTGCCTAGGTACTTGACCATGCTAAGAAAATGTTGCAGGGCTTGAACATTGCCAGGAACTAGCAACTCGAGAATGGCTGTTTGCTTAGAAGGGTCTGCTTATAAGCCTGGACTGGTAAATAAATGACCAATATAAGTGACTTCTCTAGCCTGAGTTTACATTTCTGTGGATTCAGCTTAAGATTCACTTGATGTGCCCTTTCCAGAACTGTTCTGAGGTTTCTGTCATGCTCTGCTTCACCATTACCTCCTAATAGTATGCTGTCTACTATAATAGCACAAGGATACCCAGAAAAAAAATTCTCCATTGCACATTGAAAGACTTCACTTGCTGAATTTATCCCAAACAGCATTCTCAAAAATCTGCACCTTCCAAATGGAGCACTGAAAGGGGTTAGCAACAAAGATTTCTTGCCAAGCAAAATTTGCCAAAATGAACTCTTTGCATCTAAGACAGAAACAACAGTGGCATTTGGTATAACAGCAGTGTCTTCTTCAACTGTATGCATTGGATGATCTGGTCTTTTCAGTGCCTTGTTCAAATCTCATGGATCAATGCATATTCTGATTTCATCTGTGCTTTTCTTATGAGCTACCACCATGGAAGATACCCACTCAGTTCATCTACTGGACAAATCTCACCTTGTTGCACCATTTTGTCTAGCTCAGCTTTGACTCAAGTCTGCATAGCTATTGGAACTTTTCAGGTTGGCTTGACAACTGGACTGACATCTGAGTCTAACTTCATGGAGTACACAACTGGAAGCTTGTCTAGTTTGTCTTTGAAGAGATCAGCATAGATAGAAAAAATATATTGGGTGAAATTAGAATAGTGGTCTGTTAAGCTAACATGGTGGACTTCCTTATTAAATGAAAGCAGTCCCAATTTCAAACTGTCTCTGAGCCCTAATAATGACTGGATGGGCCTCTTGACCACATGAAATAATAAGTCGTAGATTCTCTCCCAGCAGAGTAAATCATTACTGAGCCTTTCATTTGAATCTCTTCACCACCATAAGCAACAACCTTCGCACACTTTGCCAAATCAAGCCTTTCACCAGTACACACTCTAGCAAACGTTTCTGTAGACATAACACTGCACTTTGAGCCAGTATCAACCTTGAGCTCTGTGAGTTTGCCATTTATCCTAACAGTACAAAATACTTCATTCTTGACTTATAAATCAACTGCATTAACTGTTTTGCTGAGCACTGACACACCATCAACATAAAAAGTAGAGTTACAGCTTTCTAATTGACAAACATGTTTCTTAAAATGTTCCCTTTTAATAAAAAAAAAAAAGTGTGGCTTTTGATTTACAAAATCTTTTGAAATTATTCCATTTGTTGCATTGTTGACCAAAAGCTAAGCATTTCTCTCTTTTAGATTCATGACTTCTACCACAATTATGACAGTTGGCAATGAAACTGGGTGTTGGCCCTTGATTTGAGTTTGTTGATTCACTCTTATGCTTCACTGAGGCTATGCAAAGTCTGGAACTTGCTAGAAAGCTCTGGGGTTTACCTGTGAGTGTTGCAGGGGCTGCAGTTGCTGCCATGTGCCTGGGCCTGTTCCTTTTAACCACATGCTGCATGCTATCAACATGAGCTTTAGAAGTTACTGGAAACACGCCTTTCTCATTTGTAAGCCTATTAGTGTGTTTTTCTGTGAGCTCATATATATGACAAATCTCAATGGTCTTATTCAAGGTTAAATCACTGTCACAAAGCAAAATCTTTCTCACAGCATCATCTTTAATACCACACACAAATCTGTCCTTTATTAACTCATCTCTTAAATATCCAAATCTGTACATTTTAGCCTTATTTCTCAAGTCAGTTATACATGCTGCAAAGGTTTCACCAGGCTGTTGATCCCTTGTGTAAAATAAGTGGCTCACCATTGTAATGTTTGTCTGGGGGGGGGGTTTACACATTTCTCTAAATTTACATTTTAAGCACTCAGGGTCCTTCCTTGACTCAGCCGGTGCAACAATATGATGGTTTCCCCCTCTTCAGCAAAGATAGCAGGTGCATACACAAATGAACATTCCCTTTCAATGTCTTCTGGCCCAGCTAAATTAAGCAGAATAAATGCCTTGGTATGGTCATCTTTATCAGAAAATGCAGCCTTATGAAAATGTCATACTCTTGCTCAAACACCCTCCAGTTTTCTGCAATATTATTATCAAACAGAAGTGGAGCAGGGTTTTCGAAAACTGTCTGCCATGCCCATAAACTATAGTAAAACACAATGCAATCCAGGACCACTTGTAATTATGAGAAAGTTGCCTCTCTACAGCCTGTGGTAACACTCAAATGCACAATAAACTCTTTGAACTGCTGTACTTTGTGAAATATGCTCTGAAATAGCTGTATTTGTGAAATAACTTTACTGTAAGACTGCACAAACTTGCAAACACTTCATACACTTCTAACTCAGATAGCCTCATTTAATACGAAAATATGAGCTTTGCGAAAAATGCGGTCGTTTCTCTATTTTATTTTATGCAATTCAGACTCGGTTTCAAATATTTTTCAAAGTAATCAGAATATTTCTAGTAATATCGGACATTTTGACTTATTTTAATATTGATTAGAGTGTTCTGTATGCTTTGTTTCATATTTTGTGAATAAGAATAGTTTGAGCAAGTTTTAACATCTGAAATTCGTATCTGACCTTTTTTGTGAATTATACATGCTGTAGGGAAGGTCCACTCTTCCATATTACTCCAACAACTAGATGCCTCATGGATTCAAAGTGGAGAAACTGGAGGTCTTGCTGGCTACAAGTTGTTTCAACCATGCCTTTTCTTACACCATGTTGCTCAACCCTCTACACACTGAAGACAAAGCAGATGGGTTTGTTTGTTTAAGACGCTTTATTACACAGAAACACATCAGGATGGACAGTAGCATCATTAAATATAAACAGATTAACAGACAGACCTTACATACATACATGCTTACATCTCAACAGCTTACTACAAAATGGCAGTCAGACTTGCACGTCTTCAGTATTTATACACTTGTGCAAGCTCTTGTATAGCTTCTTAAAGAGACATACACACATTGATCTACAAACACCTTTTGAATAATGTAGAGAGGTTACTTGTGGCTGCTCTGTTAACTAGAGTCCTATCAGAAGTATAAGACCTGATAATGAAGCTAGAGACTTTGAAAAATAAACAGATATTCAACCAAAACTTAGTGTTAAACTTTGTGTTCTTGCAGAGAAGCCTCACTGTTGCATCCCACACAAAACTACTTATGTATATGTACTAACTCTGAGGTCTCTGCACCTCAGAGGACATGGAATGATCTGATCATCTGCAATCTCAGAGTTGGGTCATACTCTGTGCTGACTGTTACATGGTCCTGAGAATCACAATCAACATCTCTGAACATTAAACAAGCAATCCCTGTAGATCTAAGGAAGTTAATCAGTAATTTACCTATTACTGTTACAGACCTTAATTAGAACAGAACTTACTGACACAGAACACCTAACTACAAATAACATACCAAGACAAGCAGCTCTTGAGCTAGCAGTGTAATATATGAAAAGAATGTATAGGCAGTTGCATGGCATCTGACCTAAAGCCCTTCTAATTTCCAATGGAAAGCTAAGTAACCAGTGATAAATACATTGTATGGTTCTTGTGACAGCCATAAAGGTTTGTTTTATTCTCAGACTCTCAGAAACTGTAACTTTCCAATGACTGACAAAAAGATAAGTACCTCAATCTATATAAGTGAATATTATGTCAGGTACTTTGTGTTAATATATAATTCCTACTCTTTGCCAAGTAAAACTGAAACATTATCCCCTTTGCTTTATGAAGAGTAGAAGTAATAAGTAACTTTAAGCACCAAGAATTAATAAAGGAGTTATATTTTATCTAAATGATACAGGCATCACTGATGCACTGTAGATTAAAGTTTATGTACAGCAGTGCTAAGAACAGGCTAGTCTTAATTGTGCACTTAATGTCTTTGTGTATGTAATTTACATGTTCTACGCCAGCCAAGGGCTGGTATAATGATTTAGGCAAAAAATGATGCTTTGCAGATTAGTTTTTACTATAAAGCTTTAGTACTCATTTTCGATGTATGGCCTTGACACTCTTTACTTGCTATTCTTGAACCAACAATAAATTCCAATTTACCTAACCAAGTTAACTACATCGGTTTGCATACTACTTTTTTATATTTTGTATACTCATTCTCCTTTTCCTGTTCATGAAACCACAAACTTCACTATATTTTTAAAACTCCCACCATTCCACTGCTAAATCACAATTCAGATTTAAAGTAATCTGCCTTCCAGTTAACCCATTACACTAACAAGCATTGTTATTTAATAATTCCAAAGGAAAGTTTATTCCTGTACTAGTCTACTCCCCTTCTGTGTCAGTTTACTTTATATGCAGACTGTGTTACTTCTGATTAAAAAAATGATGCAAGTCCTTCTACTTTCACAAATGTACTTAACCTTCCTTTTATATGCTAAAATCCTTAATTATATTAGCAACACTATAGACCTTGCTAAGCCCTGGCCTACAGTCCAAAATCCATATTATTGCCTCCTCCCTAAATGATCTTTTGCTTCACGAACAAAAAACTTTTGTTCATGTCCTTTTGCTTAACTCTATTTTTTTATTTTCCTATACAACACCTCCATCTCTTTTTAAGCCTACAATTGTCCTTCCATATTGCATTTGTGAATTAATCTGAACTACTTTAATAAAATCTCTATTCCATATGCTATACTATCAGCAAACTACACAAAAGCTTGTCTCCCAAATATTTTTGCAACTTCCTTTTTTGATATACAAATAAGCAACTTATGCAAAAAAAAAAAAAAAAAAACACTTCCATCTATTCTATTTCAGTCAATACAAACCCTCAACTCACTAGACTTATCCACCAAATATTCAATGTGTTACATGTAAACATTATACTCAGAATTTCCTCAAAAGTCTTAATGTTCTTCCCTGTCCTTGCTTTCCAGTGTTTTCTCCTGCCTCAAACTTATTCTTGTTCTAATTTTGTAATAAAACCAGATGTATGTCTTGGGTCTCTACACTCCATTCTCTTCTGTTACTTGCTTCCTTTTTCCATGTGGAAGCATATCTCCTTTTTTACTAACATCCTCATGTACCCTCCATGTGTGTGTTTTTGGTATAACACTTCCTTCTGTTGTACCTCCTTACCCTGTTCCATACTTTAAGTACACCACTCTCATATTTTCTATCACTATGATTTTAGCTCTATAAATAATATTTTTATAAACATATCCCTTTGTATTTTTTTAGTCATACATCTCCTACTTGTAAGTCTATTTTCCCTTTGGAAAGCATATAACATTATAATCTTATCTGAAGTGAGTTTTATGCCTCCATTTATGCGACCATTTGCTTTGTCTATTGTAACACACTCAAACTCGGTCCCCATCAAGAAAAAAATAATCCAGGTAAATGCTCTGCTTTAGTCTCCTATATTCTGAGTTGGACAGCTATCTTCCAGTCACAATCTCAGATGTCAAACTCATTAGAAACTGTCTTTGGGTCTGAGTACCCAGTACCTTAGATTTAACCACACTGTTATATTATTTTCCACATCTTCCTTAATAACAAAGTAACTCTTTAAATCAAAGGTTGTAAAACTGAAAACACTGAAAATATACCACAATCCCATTGTCATCTAAAGATTTATGGTTCTTCCAAAACACTCATCAGCCTGCTTGTTCTGCAGCTTAGCTTGCAGGCTTCCTCTTAGGGGACACAGAAAGCACATACATTCCTGAGCAGAGCACTCTACAGTCTTGTACTATTGAATCACAAATTTTACATTTACTGTCCAGTGTCTTTTTCATCTCTCTCTTATACTTACTGTATACCACTGCATCTAGGTGTATAAAACACACCACAATTCATTGTCTTAAGTTAGTTAACTTATAAGTTAATAAAATGAAACATAACCTTTTTTGTGCAGTACTATTTAATAGTAGAATGAAAAGCACTTCATCTGGATATTGCATATGCATCTCTTATAATGTATACATTTGCAATACTGCACAAAGGACTATCTAAAGAAAATAAAGTTTCAGCACAAATATGCTGGCAATTAGAGATCAAGAATGGACTCAGGTTGCTGGTAGGGTCAGCCAGAGGAATAGAAGCAGCAGCCAATGGCCAGCTCTTCTATCACAGAGTGAGGGATTTAAAACACATCTTAGTGACCTTTTTTGGAGACGAGGAACCTCACATGAGATCTCAGGATAAGCAGGATGTGGTGATGATAGCTTGGTATCACTGCACTAGCAAGCAATTTTCATGAAGTCCCCTTCTCATTCCAACAAAGAAACTATTGAGAATGCATATAACATATACCATGTCATTGTACCAGCTGATCTATGAGAGGACCCCTCATAAATCTCTACTTGAAGTAATTTAGGTGTCAATTACTACTCTGCAAAACTAGGAAGACCCCAAGTTCAGAGTTCTGTGCACCCTCTATGACATTTATGACGTAATGTATAGCATGCAAAAAAAAAACCTCTCTCCCCTTGTACTAGTAAGTATCTTCCTGAAAATTAAGAACAGTGAAGAACTGACATATATACTAACTAGTCCACAAGCAAATACATTGACTTAGAAGAAACTCCTAGAGAAGAGGCTGGTAGAAGAGACACCCATATGTAGGAAGATGCAGGTAGGATATGTCTTACCTATCAAGAAGTGTTCTATCATAGAAAACTTGTCTGCTACTCCCAACAGAGTTTTGATTGAGCCAAATCCCAAGTAGTAGCTGCCAGAATATGCAAGAGTGCTACACTAGCACAGAGCTGTGCTGGTTTACTTAAAAGGCCCAACTCCCACAATGGCAGCTAAGACAATACTTGGTGAAGGTGTGAACCAAAGATTAAGTAACTGGACTGCAGACAGTTGCACTGGAAATAGCAGTGCAACAGCTAGTCCTCTGCTGAAATGGCTTTGACTGCAGTTTCACTCAGTGTGTGTTTTGCTCATAGAAGGAGATAGGGCTGAATGCAGTCCATGTGGAAAGTGTTTGATTAGGAAATGCAAGGTGAGACAAATAGCTTGTCTTGTTCTTAAAACTATGCACTCAGTTCAGATCACAACAAAGCCAGTAGTGTACACCAAAGTGAGAAGCATCCCTTCTCTGCTAGTTTCTGCTACCATTAAATAAATAGGAAGAATAAACCAAATGGTTTAGGGAAAATTTATTAACCATCTTCAAAGGGAAACATGGGTCCGTCCCAAGGGATATCTGTTCCTTATGTAAGGATGTTTCTACATGCAAAGGCCTGAAGCTTAGAAATGTCACCTGCAGAGATAACAAGCACCTGAAAGAGTTTTCCAAGAAAGGAATTTCAGTGATACTGAGTAGGTTCAAGTGGTGGATAGGCAAGCTCTACAAACATCAGGTTCAAATCCAACAAAGTGGAGGGCTCTTCAAAAGAGCAGATATACAACACTCCTTTAAGGATCTGCTTGACCAATTGGTGCTGAGCCACAGGCCTGCTTTCTAGTCAATGATGCCTAGAGACACACAGTATATGCAGCTAATCTACGAATCATCACCGTATGTGTACAGGACTGTTTTTGTGCAAAAGTTTTACATCAGGGTGAGTTTCACTGCAGTGTGTTGTATTGTGTCAGCCAGCAGTGCACTTTTTGAGTTTTTCCCCTTTTCTCCACTGTGGTGTGAGCATGAAGTTGGTATGTATACACTTTTGGGGGGGTGGAGGATGTTTACTGTTTTTATACATTTCCAGCTCACCATTTTGAAATGAAATTTTAGGTAGACTGTGAGCCAAAAAAAATCAATAGCTCACAGGAAAACCAGCATCTGCACTGTTAAAACTGTATAAATTATACTAAAGCATATCCCATTTCCTTTTATTTAAAAAAAAAAAAAAAAGCTAAAATACACACACATGCAAATAAATGAGGTAATGTACATTAAATTACAGCAGACACAACATTAATGGAGCATTTCATGGTGTACTTGCATCAAACACTAAACTTTTATTTACATATTAAGAACTCATTACCCTTTAAATGGATTTTCAGTCCTTGGAACCATTTTTTAACTCAGCAATATGCTCTGTGTCTGCTTTCTTCAGCAGTCTATAATATCTGGAGACTCTAGAAGGAGTACCTACAATGACATCTGGTCTTGCTCCTGAGGACGGTTTTCTACACTAGAGCTTCACTTAGAGACACAGCTTTAACTTTCTCCCTCTGTACTGCCATCACAGTTATTACAGTCTCGGTTTCACTGCAACAAGACAGTCCATTTGTTACAGCTTCACCTACTCATCTTCCTGGAGCTATGCTATATTTTTGCTTTGTAAAAAGGTCTTTGATTTCTTAAATACTGCTTACCATCTGCAAACATTACACAGGATTCCAGTTTCAGCTTTGTCAATTTTAGCTTCAGGCTGTGGATTTTCTTGTGATGATTAGATTATTGCTGTCTCTAACCTGGAATTTGGTAACTTTTGAAGTTTGTCTTAACAGTATTTCTGTCTTGAATAAGATTTTTCCAGCATTTCCTTTACTATACACTTTCAGAGTCTTACTTTGTCTCCAGGATGTAGACCTGGTAGACTTCTGCACTTCCTATCCTAACAGTATTTCTGTGTGTTAATTTCTTTCCAGCATTCCCTCTATTGGAGACTCTGGCAGGAGTACCTATACTGACATCTGGTCTTACTCCTGGGGACAGTGTTTGACTTTCAGGCATCCCAAGTGCAGCTGAAAGAAGTACTCTGATTTTCAAGTTTTGCCAATCAACAACTGAACTGGTGAGAGATTAAGTCCCTACAGTGAAGTATTCCTGCAGAACACAACTGTGAGATAACAATCCTAATAGGGTTCGATGCAGCTTTTTCTCACAAGATCCTGTGCTGTTTGAATAGTTCTCTCAACTTTTCCCATGAACTAAGGATACTCCGAATGGGAAGTTACATGTATGAATGTTTTGAATTCCCACTCATGCACAAAACTGAACTACTGACCCATGTATTGTATAAAATTTTCAGACATCATATATTCTGCCTCAAAATATAGCTATTATATTTATTAGCATACATTAACAAGAGAACATTCATACACCTGCACCTTTTTTCAGGCAGATGGAGGTTGAGGAAATCACACCTTGGGTTACAGGAAGAACACCACTAACAGCTTATAGCCTTAATCCTCTGCAGTACCTGCCAGACTAATTGCAGTTCTTAATAACAATTGACATATGTGTTCCCTTTCTGAACTGGAAATATCTGTACTCACTTTGTTCCACAACGATCTGACACTGAAGGTTAACATCCTTTCCTTTGGACTTTTGCTATGGCATGTCCTACAAATGGCACAGCCTTGCACTAAGTTAACATTCAAGACCAACACATTATCTCTATTGCACTCTACCATGCTTAAACATGGTTCATTCATCCTTTAGACCATTCAAGATTATGAACTATTGTTTTTGTTAGCTTTGAACATCAAAGCAAGTGCAATAGTTCATTTCTTCCTTGAAAGAAAATAATACTGAATATCTTTTCTTACTGATCATTTTTTTTTCAATAATCCGTCTTTTATTATTTTTCAATTACATACTACACACTACTATATATATACAATATGTACAAGATTGCTTCCAAAGGTTACACAAACATTGTATATTAACAAAAAAAAATGTTAAGAAGGAAACATAACATAAAAGAGCCATCAATCTGTATTATTACAATCTATATCTAATCTAAGATTGAATCTGACTTATAAATATGTATCTTAAGTAACAGTGGATAAGAACCTCTAGGCCAGCACAATATTAAAAATTTGCTCCCATATTTTAACATTATGTATACTTTTCTTATGGTCATTAATTAACAATTTGTGCGCTAATATATGTCTTATTGCTAGTGATCTGAAATTTTCCCAAGATGTCTGGGTCGGGTTCAACCAGTTTGAAGCTATGTATAGTTTCATTAATAAACAAATATTCATGATTATGATCCTTTTTGATTTATCTAAATTATCTGGGGGAATATGTAGGATCATAAATTCCCAAGAGAGTGTTGAATGTTGGTAGCCAATTTTCTGTAATTGAAATTTTAACGAATTCCAAAGTTTAAAAATGCATTTGCAACTCCAGAACATGTGAAACAGGTCAGCTATCTGGTCTATGCAGTATGGACAATTAGGAGAATTTTTTGAGTCAAATTTATGAAGAGTAAGACGGGTATAATAGGCATTGTTAAATATCATCAATTGTGTGAATAGTAATTTTTGGAGGGATACTGACTTTAATGTTAGCTTAAATGCATCCAAAATCTTGCTGTCCTCAACTAATATTAATTTTTCCCTCCAGTAATTCGATAAGAGAATATGTTTATTGTGTTTCATCTCTTATCAGTTTACTTACTGATCATTTTTTGTTCAGGCAATCATTTCACTTTAACAGATTTCAGTAGCTGTATTTCTAAGCCACTATCTGTTCACCACTGCAATTCTTTTACTTAACCATATTTCCATACTTTTCCATCTAAGCAGCAATTTAGTGGGAATATCTTCATTTAGGTGTAGTAGTACATTACTGTGCAAATACAATCAAGCTTCATGCTTGAAACTACCAGATTCATGAACATTAAAAAAGTTTCCTCTCAAGTATCAAAAATGCACACATCCATTCCTGATCCATAATAAAAAAGAAAGAATTCAATACCGGTTTGCGTCTGCTTTTTAGGGGCATTTTATTTTAAAGCTTCTCATTACTATCAGCCAATGCTGCCCATCTTTTAAGTAATACTAGTGTAGTCTTTATAGGAAGGATTCAAAAAGTGTATTTTGGTGTGTTCTGACTATGTAATTTTTGGCATTAGTATTAACTCTATGCTGAGGTACTGTTTTTTTTTTCTTCGATAAATCTGAATGGTTTTGCTAGTGGTGCAACTTCAGTTGTTTATTTACTATGAAGGCAGTGTTCTTCAGAAAGACCTCTTAATTAAGGACTTGATCAGAGAATGGAAGGTGCCTTGAATTGGTGGCTGTTAATGGGGATGGGAATATCACGTTTCTTGATGGCTCCTTGGTTTAAAATATTAAGACAGCAGAGTCCCTTTTGCAAATGAAAGTGATTTTCTTTCTGGTGCTATGGCAGGAATCAGGCCTCTAACACTGACCAGAGTCCATGAAAGTCCTGAACTCTAATTTCCAACAGCTGTTGTAAAAGCTAAATTCTAGACAGACCTGATATTTTTTTTCAAAAGCTGTTTTAACAGTTAAATATACTAGCAAAAAGCTACAGCATATTTCCTTAACTCATTCCCTCCGGGATAGCTCTTTTGAGTGTGTGCCTTTAACTCCCAGTGGGTGTGGCTTAAGCCTTTAAAAATGAAGTTATCACCTTGCAGTTCTAGAAAATACTCAATGAAAGAGGTCAAATATCAATACAGATATTAACACAAAAGGTACGAGGGTCAGAAACCATAACAGCTCAATATAATAGAATAGAACAAAAGGCTGCAAAGTACAGTTGTATACACTTACCATAAATGTAGATGTTTGAGTGTATTCACTGTTGCAGTCATCACATTTGGGTTATCCATGTCAGGGTAGCCCTCAGTCAGCCCGAATACCAGAGGCTTAGTATTTCTGTGTTGGTTGCTGTCACTTCAGGACTGACGTCAGGTCATCAGTAGTATAAAGTAAGGCAGCTGATGCCATTACATCACTTTTTCTTGCCCTGTCAGAAGCCCCCAAGTGGGAACCAGGATATGGTGGAAGAACCCCACCAGTAGAAAGTAAATACCAAAAAGTTCCTTGTAAGGAGAGAGAGAGAGAGAGAAAATGGGGATGGAGGGAGGGAAACTAGGACTGCAGCAGTGAATATACTCGAACATCTACATTTATGGTAAGTGTACACAACTGTACTATGTTCTTCATGTTTCACTGTTGCAGTCATCGCATTTGGGTTGATTCCCAAAGCTGAGGCAAAGGGTGGAGGCAGTCAAGAAGACTGGGGACTGGCTAGGATGCCCTGCAAGACTGCGGTGGCAAAGCCTGCCCTGGATTTGGAGAAGATAGGCAGGTGGTAATGCTTGGTGAAGGTATGAACAGATGTCCATGTTGCAGCCTCCAGGATGTCCCTGGTGGGGACTCCTCTGAGGAAAGCTGCAGAGGTGGAGGCTGCTCTTTTAGAGTGAGTCCTGACCCCCTTAGGGGGAGGTTTCCCATGTTGCTTGTAGCAGAAATGGATGCAGTGTGCTATCCATTTGGAAATGGTTTGGATATGACTTTGCCCTCTGCTCCTTCAGCAAAGCTGACTAACAACTGATCAGTCTTTCTGAATGATTTAGTCCTGCCTAGACAGAATCTGAGCTGTCTGTGCACATCTAGAGAGTGCAGTATCCTTTCCCCCTTGTTTTGTGGGTTAGGGAAAATGGTGGGCAAATGAATGGATTGGTTGAGAGCCACACTAGACACCACTTTTGGCATAAAGGATGGGTTAGTCCTGAGGGAGTCCCTGTCAGCATGGAAAATGATGAAAGGATCTACAGCCATAAGTGCTTGTAGCTCGGATACTCTTCTTACTGAAGTGATGGCCAGAAGCAAGGCTGTCTTCCATGAGAGAAACTTTAACTCTGCTGAAGCTGCTGGTTCAAAGGGGGGCAGGGTGAGCTTTTCCAACACAAAGTTTAGGTCCCAAGCTGGGGTAGGTACTCTTCTGGGTGGCCTCAAGTTGCTAGCCCCTCTTATGAACTGTTTGATGAGAGGGTGTGAGAAAAGAGGTTGCAGAGTGCTGAAATGAGCAGAGATAGCAGAGGCATGAATTTTAACAGACGAAAAGGATAGACCACTGTGTAGTAGGTCAACTAGGTAATCTAGGATGAGAGGTAGGGAAGGCTGTGCAGTATCTGCTCCCTTAACCTGGATCCAGGTGCAGAACCTTTTCCATTGTTCAGCATAAGATGTTTTAGTGCTAGGGCATCTGGCCTCATGTATAACATCTAGAACCTGTTTACTGAGATTGGCAGCTTGTACAGTGGTCAGGGAATAAGCCAGGCTGACAAATTGAGGGTCTGCAATTGGGGATGCATGAATTCTCCTTCCCTCTGGGTCAGGAGTGTTGGGATCTGAGGGAGATGCCATGGTGGCAGAGGGGACAGGCTGTGCAGCAGTAGGTACCAGTGCTGATGTGGCCAGTCTGGGGCAATTAGGATTGTCTTCAAATTTTCCTCCCTTATTTTGAGCAGTACCATGGTAATGAGAGGTAGGGGGGAAATGCATAGACAGAGAGGTTGACCACTGGAAGGATAGAGCATACACTTTCCAGGCCCTGCAGTGAGGCTCCCTGGTGCAGAACTTGTTGAGCTGATGGCTGGAGTGGGAAGCCCCATTTCTGAGTTATAAGGGTGAAGGTTCTTTGGTCTAGCTGCCACTCATGTGGATCCAGAAGATTTCTGTTGAAGTTGTCTGCCAGAGAGTTTAGAGAGCCTGGCAGGAATTGTGCTAACAGGTGTAGTTGCATGGCTGAGGCTGTGTGCCAAAGGGTCATGGCGAGCCTGCATAGAGTGTAGGAGTGAGTCCCTCCCTGCTTGTTGCTATACCACATCACAGTGGTGTTGTCTGTTTTGATCAGTAGAGCCCTTGGGGAGAGAAGGGGTCTGAAAGTTGTCAATGCATGATGGACAGCTAACATCTCTTTTTGGCTGATGTGCAGATGTATTTGATGTGGGCTCCGTTGGCCCTGTATGCACCTGCCATCTAGGTGTGTACCCCAGGCATAGTCTGATGCATCTGTGGTGAGGGTCTGGGTGGTGAGAAGGGAAGTCCCTTGTTGTGGTAGCATGCTCCTGCCCACCAAAGAAAATCTTTCCTTAAGCAAGGTATCATTGGTATAAGAGTTTCCAGGTCTTGAGAGTGTGAACACCAAAGGCTTTTTAGGTACCATTGAAGTTTCCTCATATGCAGTCTGGCATATGGAATGAGTAGAATGCAAGATGCCATGAACCCCAGAGCTTGCAGGATTTTCCTTGTGGATAACTGGGTGGCTAGCTGAGAGAAATAGGCTGTCAGGTAAGGTTGCTTTTCTGGTGTAAGGAATGCCATCTGGGATGCTGTGTCCAGGCTTGCTCCCAGGAATATAATTTTTTGGGTGGTTACTAGTTTGGATTTCTTTTCATTGACAGTGTACCCTATGGTGGTCAGTAGGCCCTTTACAAAGGTCATGTGCTTGAGCAGCTTTTCCTGACTGTCTGTCTGAATTAGGCAGTCATCTAAGTGTGGGTAAATTTGAATATTTCTTTGCCTGCAAAAAAGCAATGGCGGGAGCCAAACATTTTGTGAAAACTCTGGAAGCTGTAGATAAGCCAAAGGGAAGCACAGATAACTGAAAGTGCAGAGATCCTGCCCTGAAATGTACATATTTCCTGCATGATTCCCTGATTGGGATGTATAGGTAGGCCTCTTTTAGGTCTAGGGTGGCTAGCCAAGCATCCTTGGAGAGCATAGGTAGTAGTTGCTGGAAGGTGAACATTTTGAATTTTGGTATCACCAGGAAGGTGTTTAGAATTGATAGATCAAGGATGGGGTGCCAGCTGCCCTCTTTTCTGGGTACCTTTAGGTACTCCTTTAGGGAGTGTCTAGAGACTTGTAAAATTTATGTGGCAATCTTCTGGATTTCCTTGGATAATGTTCTACCTGCAATAGAGTCTAACTAGCTAGAATTTTGTCTTGAAGAGAGATTTGTGATACCTTAGCATATGGAACTGACAATTCAAAGCTCTCATTGCCACGGTGGCAGATATATAGACTTTCTTCTCAAATCTATGTAATAATCAGCTTTCCCTGTCATTAGACAGGATGTTTTGTTGGTCCCCTTAGGTACACCTTTCGTGGATTCAGTGGACACTACTGAAGGGCTGGCTTTAGCGTTTTTGTAGCGGTGCCTGTGAGATTCAAACATTCTATAAAATGTGACTTCCTAGTAGCAGGGTGTAGAGAATATGCGTGTAAAGCAATGTCTTTAAAGATATCATCCAATACAATGTGTACAAGAGGAATAGCTAGTGGTTTGGGTAAAGTCAAGCTAAGCAATTCCCTGTAGTGAGTCTGGGCCCGACGGAACTGCTTACCTTTTCAACTTAAAGCCTCCTGCATTTTAAGCACGGTATTCCTTAAGGAAAGGTCCAGGGGAAAGAGATGGGGTTTCATCAGAGTCTGGTTAAATTTGAGGTGGTATGTGGCCAGAGAAAGACAATTTCTCCTCATCATCAGGGCTAGAGGCATGTTCCTCTTCTTGAAAAACTATTTCATTGCTCCTTTTAGATGGAGAGGCCTCAGAGGAGGAAGAATGAGTGGGCTGTCTAAATTTCATGACGGTCAACTCCTGTGCTATTTTGTGGAGGTCTTTGGCTTCAGTCTAAGAAGTGGTTTGAGGTGGTCAAGAAGAAAAAGAAGTTTGGGTGTTAATTTTAAGAGAGGTGTCTGGAGATGTGGTCATCCAACTGCAACTTTAGTTGTAGCTTAGGTAGTCGAAGAATACTGGGAGTCTCCCTAGAGATCCCGAAGCTGAGGGTTGCAGAGTGACCTCAGACCAGACCAACATGTTTGCTGTGGTAGCATTCATAAGTTGGCTGGAAAACATGGTAGACTCCCAAGGGATCACACCAGAGGGTTTAGGCCTAATTTTCACTGGATCAGGGATCTGCAAAAGTGCCTCACCTAGGTCGTTGGTCTACTTTAGGCCTCTAGTTGGAGGTTTTCTGGTAACCTCAGGGTCCTAGGCCTTTTTATATTTCTGTTTTTTGGAATGATGCTAGCTGATGCTGGTGTCTGCAGAGACTCTGTAGCAACAGTGGATTGTGATGCCATTGATGATGCCAAAGAGGAGGACTTCATATGGGCAAATAGTAGCTCTGTCCTACATTTTAGAGCTTTCACACAGAATTTTGCACAGTCAAGACACTTAGAGACATTATGCTGAGGCCCAAGAAGAACAGACAAAATGAGTGAAAATCTTTATGTGGGATTTGCTTTCCACACTTCAAGCAATTGTTGAATTTTTTGAACATTAAAATAGTAGAGAAATTTTCCCAATGGGGTACTTACCTGACTGGGAGAAGGTGGTTCTCTAGTAAAATGAGCCAACCAATCACCCATGAGCTGAAAAGAACTGAAGTGGGACTGACACTCTTCTTATACCCTGATGTCCAGATGTTGGGCATTGGATGTCTATTAGCTAGGGATATAATGTTAAGAACATGTAAATTGGGCTGTTTGTGGGTTTCTGTATAGCAGTAAAACTCACGAATCAGTACTGCAACACTGACTATGAAGAACATTACCTGTTGCAAGTATCTGGCTGGGGCATTCCTGAGCGAAATAAATTTCCAAGTTCAGTTTGAGTTTGGTGGCCCACCATTTTAGCTCCTTGGAAATGTAGGGTTCATAAGTAGTAGGCAATGAATCTATGAACCATTAAAAGCCTAGCCAATAAACCATATTCAAAAATTTCCTACAGCCTCAAGGAAGGCAACGCAAGATAGACCAAGGAAGAAACTGAAGCTGTGGATTAAATTATCTAGGTTTATCCTGAAGATGGTTAGGGTGTTAGCTAGCCTGATATGTACTGGAAATTTGTTCCACAGGTGAGTGATTTGTTGTAATATTACTCTACCACATCAATGTGTGTTATTTATTTGTTCATGAAGGCTTAGGTCTTTTAAATGGGTACTTAAAGAACCATTTGCTCTGTGAAAGAAAGTGAGGTCAAAGAGGGCTGGATCTTTCATGGCTTGACATGCTAGACACAGATCCCTAAATAGGATACTACACAATACTCTTAAAACTATACTATAAAGAATTATTTAATCAAAATCATCTGGCTTGTATGTAAATTCCTCAAAATAATTTATTTTTCTATTGAAGACTCTGACAAGATTAGAGTTGTGATTGGCTATTTTTGTCCCCAACATGTGGCTCAACAATGTGCTTAAATTAGTATAACTTTATCGATGAACATGGAGTAAATGGGAGAGCTGAATACTAAACAGTCATTACATCATATCAGTCAACAACTGCAGGCTTGGAAACACTAGTATCTGCCCCTCCTATCCAGAATACAGGTGATTAAGATAGTACAGTTGTGTACCTACCATAAATGTAGATGTTAGAGTGTATTCACTGTTGCAGTCATTACTCTAGGGTTATCCTGCTGGCAGGCTACCCCGCAGTCAGCCAGAATTCCAAAGTCTGGGTCTGGCATCAGTTGCTGTCGCCTCTTCCCTGACATCAGTGCGCCAGGGGTATACAAGATGCAGCCAACGCCATTTTATTCAGTTTTTCTTGCCCCAGATGTCGGATGCCCCAAATAGGTAGGCTGAAAAAATATACCAATAAGAAATGCATGCACAAAAATACCATTTCCTTCATCTACAAGCAAATACACCCAAAAAGTTGTATAGGATAGAGAAGTGCAGATAAGTCCCAGCAAAGAGAAGGGGGATGGTGGGTGGATAACCTGGACTGCAACAGTGAATACACTCGAACATCTACATTTATGGTAGGTACACAACTGTACTATGTTCATCATGTTTCACTGTTGCATTACTCTTGGGTAGAATCACAAGGCTGAGGATGGGTGGCTGGGCTAAATAGGATTAGGAGAGGCTATGAGGCCCTGCAGAACTGCAGTGGTGAAGCCTGCTCTGGACTTAGAGTAGAGAGGCAAGTGGTAGTGCTTTGTAAAGGTGTGCACTGAACTCCAAGTCGCAGCTTCTAAGATTTCTTTGGTTGGTACTCCTCTGAGGAAAGCTGCTGAAGTGGCTGCTGCTCTGGTGGAATGAGGCCTAATGCCCTTAGGCACTGATTTGCCATGTTGAGAATAGCAGAAACGGGTGCAATGGCCTATCCATTTAGAAATAATTTGTTTTAAGATAGCCTTTCTTTGTGATCCTGCACTAAAAGTTGCTCTGTCTTTCTGAAAACTTTAGTTCTGTCCAAGTAGAAGCGTAACTGCCTGTGTATGTCCAAAGAGTGCAGAATTTTCTCACCCTTGTTCTGTGGATTTGGTTAAGAGGTAGGCAAGTGAATGGTTTGATTGAGGGCCACACTGGACACCACCTTAGGCATGAATGTAGGGCTTGTCCTCAGAGAAACCCTGTCTGGGTGAAAAATGATGAAAGGTTCCACAGCCATGAGTGCTTGTAACTCTGAGACTCGCTTTGCAGAGGTTATGGCTAGGAGCAGAGCTGTTTTCCAGGATAAGAATTTAATATCCGCTGTTGATGCTGGCTTGAAAGGAGGCAGTGTGAGATTTTCCAAAACATAATTGATGTCCCAGGCTGGAATTGGTACTCTCCTTGGAGGCCTAATGTTTTTGGCCCCTCTGATGTATTGCCTTATTAAAGGATGAGAAAAGATAGGTGGTTCCGTATTGTAATGTGCAGAAATGGCAGAGGCATGAATCTTAATTGAAGAGAAAGAAAGGCCTTTGTTCAGCATCTCCATTAGGTATTGTAAAATCTGAGGAATATTTGGTACAGACGTGTTAATGCCTTGTTCCTGGTTCCAAGCACAGAATCTCTTCCATTTTTCTGCATAAGATTTTCTGGTACTGGGCCTCCTGGCCTCCAAGATAACATCCATAACAGCTTTTGAAAGAGGAGTTTTCTGAATGGCTACATTATCCGCCATGCTGCCAGATTTAAGGTCCTGAGTTGGCTGTGCAGGATCTGATTGTTTTGTTGGGTCAGCAAGTGAGAAGTTTGAGGCAATATCCACGCTGGACCTTGAGACAAGCTCTTCAGGATTGGGTACCAGTGCTGGCGTGGCCAGTCTGGTGCAATCAGAATAATTTTTGGCTTCTCTTGTCTGACCTTTAGGAGTACTCTGGGAAGGACAGGCAGTGGGGGAAAAGCATATACTGTTAGATTTTTCCAGCTGAATGATGAGGCATCCACTTTCCATGCTTGCTTGTGGTAAATCTTTGTGCAAAATCTCTGCAATTGACAGTTGTGAGGGGAGGCAAATGGATCTATGTCTGGGCATCCCCATTTCCTTATTATCATTCTGAAGACTTGTGAATCCAGTTTCCATTTGTGGGGATCCATGAGGTTTCTGCTTACTTCGTCTGCCAGAGTGTTTGTTTTTCCTGGCAGGAATTGTGCTTGCAGGTGAACTTGAACAGCCAATGCTGTGTTCCATAAGGTCATTGCTTGTCTGCAGAGGGGGTAGGAATGAGTACCTCCCTGCTTGTTTATGTACCACATGACTGTAGTGTTGTCCGTCTTTATCAGTAATTGTTCTGGATGAAGCAGGTTCTTGAAAGCTGTCAGGGCATTTTGAACAGCTAGCATCTCTTTTTGATTGATGTGAAGATGCATCTGGTTTGCAGGCCATGTGCCCCGAATACATTTTTCTGCCATATGGGCCCCCAGGCATAGTCTGATGCATCCGTTGTCAGTGTCTGGCTGTGGGTAAAATGAATGGCAGACCCTTGTTGTGGTGACAGGCTTCTGCCCACCATCGAAACTCCTGTTTTAGGCAGGGAATGAGTGCAATTACTGTCTCCAGGCTGTGGCAATGCTGAGTCCAAACACTTTTCAGATACTATTGTAGTTTCCTCATATGCAGTCTGGCATATGGAATTAGTAGAATGCAGGATGCCATGAAACCCAAAGCCTGCATGATTTTCCTTGCAGATAAGTGGGTTTTTGTTGCCAATTTCCTGAAGTAATAGTCAGTTGTTTTTGCTTGTCTGGCGTGAGATAAGCCATCTGGGCAGTTGTATTTAAGCTTGTACCCAAGAATATCATCTCTTGAGAGGGCACTAGTTTTGACTTATTTTCGTTTACTGTGTACCCTAGTCCAATTAGTAATCTTTTTACAAACGCCAGATGCTTTAGAAGAGTGTCTTTGTTCTCTGCTTGAATTAGGCAGTCATCCAAGTAGGGATATATTTGAATTCCCTTTTGTCTGCAAAATGCAATTACTGGTGCCAGACATTTTGTAAAGACCCTGGGCGCAGTAGACAAGCCAAAGGGCAGTGCAGAGAATTGGTAATACATTGAGCCAGCTATGAATCTGATGTATCTTCTGCAAGGTTGTCTGATTGGGACATGCAGGTATGCCTCCTTTAGGTCCAAAGTTACGAGACAAGCCCTCTTGCCCAGCATGGGCAGTAGCTGTGAAGAGTCAACATTTTGAATTTTGGAACTTCCAGAAACATATTTAGTATAGACAGGTCCAGAACTGGTCTCCAGGTTTTGTCTTTCCCGGGTACTAGAAAAAGTCTTGAGTAAAATCCTTGCCCCTGCTCTTGTTGTGGTACTTGCTGAATGGCCCTCATGTCCATGAGGGCTGTAATTTGTTTTTGTGCCTCTGCCCATTGATTGTGTGGCAAGTCTAGCATGCCCTTTGACCTTGGTAGGGTGTGAAAGTGGAACCTGTAGCCTTGGGACACTATGTTCAGAACCCATTTGTCTTGGGTAATCATTTGCCAATTTGAAGAAAAAAGTGTTAGTTTTCCCCCTAAGGGGGCTGTCAAAAGAAAACTGCTTAGAACTGGTAGAGGAAAATCATTGGGACTGTTTCCTGTAAGGCTGTGATTTGTCTTCTCTGCTTTTGGAGGTTGGAGCACCCCATTGTTTAGGCCTGTATGAGCCTTGGGGCTGAGATCTGCCTCTGGGGTGCCTGGATCTGCCTCTTTGTGGTCTGTCTGAGACTGGAAAGGACCAATTTTTAGAAGGCCAGTTCTTGCTAAACCTGGGTGGCTGTACCTGTACGAAATCCTTGACTGTCTGCATAGATTTTGCTTTATCCTCCATTTTTTTGCAACACCTCTTCTGCTTTAGTACCAAACAAAGTATCATACTGTAATGGTGCATCTAATAATTTTGCTTTAACATGATCAGGCAGATTTTGTTCCTTTAACCATGCATGCCTTCTAATAACAGAACCTGTAACAGCAGCCCTGCAAGAGGCCTCCAGTGAATCATAACCACATTGCAAAGTATGTTTTCCCACTTGTTCAGTTGCATGCAATAAATCCCGCAATTCCTTGTTCTCTGAACATTCAGTATTTGCCAACATTTTCTGTTTAAGTAGTGTCATTAAATATTGCTGATATTTAAGCATATGAAATTGACAATTTAAAGCCCTTACACCAGAGTGGCAGAAGTATAAACTTTTTTCCCCCATCTGTCTAGAGCCCTAGAATCCCTATCAGAGGGGACAGGGTTTTTTGCAGTGGAAGTTTTAACCTCCTTGGGACCCTGAGAAATAGTTTCTGGGTCAGCAGCGGGGTTTTTATATAGGAATTTATGAGAATCTGGGACCCTGTAGTATCTGTCTGGCTTAGCAGGTGCAGGGAGTAAAGAGTCGGGGGACTCTGAAAATACATCATCTACAATGTCTAGGACAGGTGGAATAGCAAGGGGTCTGTGCTGAGGAAGAAGCAGAAAGTCTCTGAGCCTTTTCTTAGACTCAGAATAATCTTGGCTCTCCCAGTGGAAATGCTCCCTCATAGTATGCAGTGTTTCCCCAAAAGAATAGTCCTCAGGAGAGGCTGAAGGAATGGATTCTTCAGCATCAGAATCCTCATAGGGAAGCATGGAGTAATCCTGCTCAGAAGAGGAATCAGAGGAAATAGATACCTAATCAGAAGAATCATTCTCAGTCTCTTGCCTAAGCCTCTTATCAGGAGGGGGATGGGAGCCCCTGATCAAAGTAATTAGGTCTTCGGCCATTTTGAACATCTGTTTTTTTAGGCATAGAAGTCTGAATAGGACAATGTTGTACTTGTTTCTTTGTCTTTAGACCTGCTTTAGTCTTTGTCTTTGAAGCTGAAGATGGCTTAACATATAGTTGTGTAGGTCTGAAGACACCCTCAGAAACCGATGTCTGCTCAGCGGCTCCGGACCCATCTGAGGGATTGATTTCTGAGTGTCCAATACCTTGAGTTTCCAGAGGCCCAGTCGGTTCCATGTGGGAGTCGGTAGTGGGTGCCAGGGGCTGCGAAAGCGCCTCACTGAGAACTGGCGACTGGCCTGGAAGAGGCTTCATCGTCGGTTTTGGACCTCGGATGCCTATCCTTGTCCTTGCGTTTTTTGTAAACTCCGGTTGTCGGCTGTTCCGCCGGCATTATATAATTAAATCTTCTGCCAAAGTAATGAAATGCAAAATCGAACCGATGCTTGATAGTGCGTTGGTTGCATCTAGTGCAAAACTGACAGCTAGCAACGTTGTGATCAGGGCCTAGGCAAGGAATACAGTAAGAGTGAAAATCCTTATGAGGTATTTGCTTCCCACAAGAAATACAATTGTTAACTTTTTCTGACATCGGTCTGGAGAAAGAAAAAAGTTTCCCCAATGGGGTACTTAGCTTTAATGAAGACTTTGGTTCTGAAATTCAGATTTGAAAATCTCAGGAGTCGGCTGACCGGTACTTGTGAACTGCTTTTGCTTCGGGCACCACACAGCAAGAAAGACTGAAGAAAATGGCATCGGCTGCATCTTTTATACCCCTAGCTCACTGACATCAGGGAAGAGGCGACAGCAACCGATGCCGGATAAGTAATGACTGCAACAGTGCAACACGTTGAACATCATAATTTTACCAAAAACCTTATTTATACTCGGACATCTACTACCTATGGTGAGACTGAGCTCTGTTCAGTCTGCAGAGTCTGGTGTTTAATTGTGTGTGGCATGGGCAGAAGCCAGGAATGTCTAGGAGTAAAATGTGTAGAGCTATAAGGAAAGTGGATTAGTTTATCAAACATTTGGAGAACATGGACTAGCAAGTATAAGCAAACAATACAGAGGGTAAGATGAGATAAAAAGCCAAGAATTGTTTGAGGTTAAATTTTGTAAGGGAAAAATAATGAAATGTAAACATACAGCTATCTAGCTGGGTATCAGTATATGGGCTAATCTAAAGACATTGATTGATAAAAAAAAAACCACAACAGTGCAGTATAGTATATGGGCTAATCTAAAGACATTGATTGATAAAAAAAACACAACAGTGCAGTATAACTGGCTAAATATAGGCATATACCATAAATCACATATAAGGGACTTTACAACTTCCTCCATTCATATGCTGCAGTTACCAAAACAGAATAGCTGCTTCCAGAAAATTCCATGGGGTAATAACTCTACCTACATACTTACATTCTCATGAGGGCAGTGAACACTGAAACAACATGGCTATATCATGTTAACTGTTCATTAAATGGCAATTGTTAGCATATCCCTAGATTTAAACAAATATATGTACATATTATGAAAACAAAACAAGACCCAATATCATGAGCTAGATGAAAATGGGACACACTTCTATATTGTTTTCTCATGGAGAGGCAATAGGGATAAATGCTTAAATTGTACGCGGATCCCAGTTATCCATACCTTACATGATAGGTGCCATGTATGAAAAAAATGTCATATAAACCAGTCTCCAGATAGCTTGAGGAATATTCTCAAATGTGAGCATAGGGCATGTTGGATATGTGGTGCATTACAGGCTAATTATTTGCAAATTATCTGGGAATGTAAGTTTATTCACTAGTTATGAGAATGGCCAATTGAGGGGATTAGGTGAACTACAAGGGTACCTCTACCACATAGCAAAGATGTACATTTTTTGGTGCTGAATATGCTAGCAACAGGGTATAAACTTGATGCTAACATCTTCTACTCAATTATGGTTCTTATCTTTGTATTACTAGCCATGATATTTAGATTTTGGAGAAAGGTGAAATTTAGTTGGCAGAATTACTTTTTGAAAACCTTCAATAGTCTTAGCTTATGGGCAGATGGGGAAAAAGATAAAAGGGTGTGGTCTTTGGTAATGGATCTGTTTGTATACTAATGCTTAGAATAATATTTTTGAGTACAATAAAAATTAGGGAATAGTGACATGAAAAAAACAAGATGTGGCAGATTACTTGGTAAAGTAACAAGAACATACATACAAATACATGCCATATACCATTGTGGATGACGTACAACCACGAGGCTCATTTAAATTGCATGCAATAGAGGTAACATGCTGCGGATAGATTTTGTCTTGAAACTATTGTTGAGGAAATACTATATTAAATACACATGTAGAAAAATATATGGAGTATGAGCTAGTTATTTACTTTTGTTAATCAGGGTGCAAGTGATAGTAAACCTTGAAAACATTACCACCATCAAAATTTCGAACCGTACTCCATCGACTGTACTATCGAACACGGACGTTCGAAAACGGTAATATCGATGTCAAAAAAACAATCTAGGAACGGGTTTTAACATGGGTCGAGGTAGGGGAAATGTTTGTAGTTCGGAATAATACTGAACACCTACCTCGACCTATGTTAAAACCCGTTCCTAGATTTTGTTTTGACATCAATATTACCGTTTTTGAACTTCTGTGTTCAATGATAGCACAGTCGACGGAGTACGGTTTGAAATTTTGATAGTAAACCTGTTTAGAACTATGTGAAGCTAAACATGCTGTTTATGATATATATTACCACTGCTGCAAATAAAGTGCACTGTTAAAACAAAAAGGAAGTTTACAATAGCCAGAATACACACAGCTGACAGTTTGCCCTGATAACTAAGATTTTTGAGGCCATTGATCTTTTTAGGTAAGAATCTCTGAAGTCTATCAAGTTGAGTAATATGTTTAGCCAAATGCATGTCAAAATAGGCATTATATTCAATAATGGATCTGATATGAGTAAAAAAGAAATAAGACTTCTTAGAATGTAAAGCAGATGACTTTGGAAATCAGATCTGTCAGACAAGACTTTCTGCAACTACTGAGGAGACAAAATGGTGAAAAGATAAGGAATTATCAACTAGACTACTCATATCCCTTATAACAGCATACGTTTCCCCATATGGTATGACAAAAATGTTTTGTCTACCAAAATTAACTATACTACATTTTTTTTCACATTTAATTAGAAACCATTTTCCTCACACCAGTTGTTAACATGGTCTAACCCACATTGGAACAAATGATAATCAGTAAAATATCGAACAGCACCACTCAATTTGTATAGTCTGCAAACTTAGATAACCATAAGCTAGGAGTGTTGACCTGAAGGTCTGAGAAACACACACAGAATAGGAGGGGGTCCAACATACAAACCTCTGGTACACAAGTGGTAAATATTTTGCTTTCAAAAGTACCATCTATGACTCTATAACCATATGGGTTTTGTCAAACAACCAGTTAGCTTTCCACCGCACAACATAAGGATATGTGTTCAATGTTATAACCCAGTCAATAATGCCTGTGCAGGGAATAGTGACAAAGGCCTTGGCTAGGTCCATTCAGACTGTACATACTGCATAACAACTATCTATTGCTTTTACGCTTTTTTTTCAGAAAAATTAATGAGGGTAGATTCAAGACCTCACTTTGACAAAGCTTAATTCATGAAGGCCCAGGATTAAGATAAGATCAGAGAAGTTACAAAGCAACTGAGCCACAAGGCTAATTTTATCTTGTTAGTAGCCCCCACCTTAGGCCTTACCTCACTTTTCAAAGAGGGAGAAGACAGTCATTCGAAGGGTTTATTTATGAACCTCCACTGAACTGTCCATTTCCTTCTTAAAGCAGACAGTGTGTCACATTGCTTAACTTGGAGACATTTGTTCCAGAGAAGAGATAAGAGCTGCATTATAAATCTATCCCCCATCTTGCCCTTTTAATTTGACTAGATTTAGGTCTCTGGCCCTAGTGTTAGTAAGACTGTTTATATAAGAGTTTTTGGACTACTATATCCCTTATAATCCTATAAGCAATACACAGAACGCCCCATAAAAAGTCTTTATGGCACTGAGGTATAGCCTCCAGTCTCTCTTAGTAGCTCAGGCATTTTAAGCCCATGATCTCTGTTAAGTTACAAACCTTCGGGGCCTCTCCCACTTATTTAGCTTAGTAAGGTACATCCTAAAGGGATTGTTGTACTTTATGATGGATCTAATCAGTGTGAGTACAAGGAGGTAAGAACTTTTTTTGATCAAGAGTAAATATCTTTTGCTATGAACTGTGCAAGGTAAAAAGATTTCCTAACCATCACTGCAACATGATGGTTAAATGAGAGGGAGCTATCCACCAAGTATCCTGGTATCTCACAACCTATTCACTTTACAGTGGTATGTTTTCTATACTATAAAATCTGGAGCCAGTGGTTGCTTACCAAATAAGACAATGTTACTCTTTGTGTTGAGATTGTGCCCATTTTTGTACAGCATTTTTTGACAAGTGTAAGCTCTTGTTGGAATGCCTATTATGCATTCCATAGCTTTACAAGGGAAGTAAATGTCAATCACCACTTCCAGGGACTGCCCCAGTTGGGTCTCAGCTACAGATCAAGTCTCCTCACGTATACTCTGGCCAGAGGTACTATTATGATTGTGGAGGTAATGTATCTCAGAACCCAGAGGGGCTTCCCGGCTGACAATTTCTCCTCCTGTGCTAATTTGTGGATGGATTGTTCCTTTTTCATGTGGGAGGAATTCCTTCTAGCAAGTGGAGTATTAGAAGTGAAACCAGGAATATAATGCTTGAGGGTGTAAATTTGATTTTGGGATGGTATAGGTCAGCCTGAGATTTGGGGACCATTCCATGTTGAAGGTGAAGGCTCTGTCTACCTCCTTTACTGATAATAACTGGATAATGCAGCCATCAATATATGGCTAAATTGGATGTTATGCATCTTGCACTTCACACTTAATAGAGCCAAGCACTTTGTAAGGAACCTGGAAGCAGTAGTCGATCCAAAGGGCAAGGAGGCAAACTGACAGTCGGAGCTCCCTGCATCAAATCTGAGAAAATATCTGCCGTTCTTATGAGTATGGATGTGGAGGAATGCATTCCTGAGATACAAGGTTAGGTTTATAAGTTGTGTGTGTGCGTGGGGGGGGGGGGGGGGTTAACAAGAACTGTTAACAGTAAGTTTTATAACCTTAAAAAATACTGAGCCTTGATAAGTCCTGAATGGGTCTCCAAGGCCTTTCCTTCTTTCTAGGAACTAGGAAAGTCTCTAGTAAAAGTCTTTGTTTTTTTTTTTTCTATGGGTACCAGTTCTATTACTTCTGAAGCAAGGGGCTCCAGAAGAATGAGTGGAAATGAGGCAAATCTATTTCCTTGGTAATGGAGGAATCCCTGGTAGATTTTGGCCTTTTTTAAACTGTAATCCATGTTGTTTGTCTTTCGTCTATTTCCCGGTAAGGGGTCGCCATAGCGGAACTCTGGTCCGCTAATGATTGGCAGTAGATTTTTACGAAATGCCGAGGAGCCAGCTCGACGCCGAACCTTCAACGAAGGTATGCCCATTTACGCACATGTCTTTTGAATGGTACCCAAACCGCGGGGAGGACATGCAGATTCCACACAGAAGGCACTCCCAAGCCACGCCGAGAATCAAACGGGAGAACCTCTTGCTGTGAGGTAACAATGCTACTGCCATAATCCATAAGCCTGTGAAATAATTGGTAGGATCTACTTAATGCTCTTCCAGTTTTGGAGGCATTCTGTGAGCCTTTCTGCAATGTCAGGTACGGTTGGAACTTGACAGGGGATGGGGATGGGGTTGGGGTAGGGGAAAGAAATATTCAAGCAGTCAGTCACTTTCTGTTGGTTAAAGATCAGTAGAGACCCCCAGGCTTTCCCTTATAGCCTCCACACCACTTTCTTGTGCTAGCTTCAGTGGCTTACCTATACCTTGCCCATGACAGAAAAGGCCTGGCTTAGAAGGGTTGTTTCTCTTGTATCTGGGCATAGGGGAGTGAAAGTGCCACTTTACACACTGCATAACTGTACACTTTCCTAAACTTTTTAAGAAACTTCGCCCACAGGTTTCCCAAATAGCAACTCCTTGTTTAGTGAAGCATTACGAAGCTGCACTTTGACATCATTTGGCAGGGGTGATAGCCTTAGACAGCCTTACCTTCTAATAACATAACTTGTAGCTGCTGTCCTGGATGCTGTAGCAATATCATCATTAAAAAAAGCCAATCTGCTGGTCCCCTGCCATAAACAAACTCTACAACAGAAGGAGGAAACTGATGCGGAATAAGATGAAGTCCCAAGACTGGAAAAGCTCCCTTATCAGCCTCAACAAAAAGTTGAGATCCCTCATCAAATCCTCTGAAGAATTGCAGCAGACAGTAAAGACAACCACAAGGCCTTCTATAGTTATGTAAAGAACCTCCACGTCAATACCCAGATTTGCTCTGAGCTACTGCACAATGGTACCACCTATACTGAGCCAACAGATATTTGCTAATATACTGGCTGACAGATTCAGTGCCAACTCCCCCCCACAAGGGCCAATCACAATACCAGTAGATTGCCAGGCACCCAGTACTACTGCTGCACAGGTTAAAAAAGCACTGTTCAAGGCCAAGAATACAGCTTCTATGGGACCTGACAATATCCCTGGCTGTGTTCTACATGAACTACAGAGTGAACTGTCACCTTACCTCTGTGCCCTGTTCAATCACAGCCTCACCTCAGGCTTTGTCCCTACCGAATGGTGCACTGCTATAATCATCCCTCTCCACAAAGGAGGAGTGACTACAGACCCTGGAAACTATCGCCCCATTAGCCTGACAAGTCTGATAAGCAAAGCTACGGAATGAATCATCGTGGACCTAATAAACAAGGATATAGGGAATCTCCAAACTCCGGATCCCACACAGTTTGGTATTGTGAAGAGTACATCATACCTGCTCAACTTGGTCGACTTCTTCGAGTCAGTCACCAGAGCTGTGGATGAAGGCAGGGTGGTTCATACAGCCTACCTTGATCTGGCCAAGGCCTTTGATACCATTCCCCACTCAGGAATCATAGAAAAACTCACTAAGCTAGGCATCAACCCCTATATCACTAGGTGGGTTGCAAACTGGCTCACAGATAGAACCCACAGTGTGAAAGTAGCTGACTCCAAATCAGACTGCTGACCAGTCACGAGTGGAGTCCCACAGGGATCGGTCTTGGATCCTCTCCTGTTTGGTATCTACTTCTTGGAAGTCCAGTCCAACACAAAGGGACTCTGGCTGACAAAGTTTACAGATGATTGCAAGTTGGGAGCCATTATTAACTTCCCAAGTGATGCTGACATACTACAGAAAGGCCTCACTGAAACCAACGACTGGTGTCAGAACCATGGCATTAAGCTCAATGCCAAAAAATGTGTCATTCCCTTTGGGAAAAACACAGTTCCCATTAACTACCACATTGATGGTAGTCCACTGAATACAGAAGGTGTTATGAGAGATCTGGGAATACAGGTTGATAATAACCTCTCTTTTGACCACCACACTGCACTGTGGTCAGAAAGTCCTTCTATGTGGCACATTTCATTACTAAGGGTTTTGCATCCAGAAAGAAAGAGGACATTGTCTTCCTCTACTCTTCCCTCATTAGGCCAATCATCGACTACAATGCCCCATTTGGCATGTACCTCACTAGACACCTGCAACAACTGGAGAGGCCGCAAAAGTACTTCACAAAGAGGATCCTAGGCCTTATACACTTGTCCTATATGGACAGACTCAAAAAACTCCAACTATTCTCTGTCTTATTGCCTACTCAGAGGTGATCTCTGACTTATAAAGCCATGTCTGACCCAGCTCTGTTAGAAATGTTACATCTAAAGAAAACCCAATCCCTCCACATCACACACTCCAGATACTGCAACCTCATTACCACAATCAACAGAACGTGCTGGAGGGACAGGTTCATAACCCAGAGACTGCCCATGCTATGGAATAGACTGCCCATACATGTCAAACAGAGCACCTCACTTGGCACTCTTCAAGAGAAATCTTGATGAGTGGATGGGAAATAGAAAATTCACCCTGGGGATCACTCCAGTGGCTCTACTTCACAGAGGCACTGGAAACGAAGGTCAGGTGGCACGATGCCAGGGTAATCCTATGAGCTAGGCTTGTAAAGGCTCCAGGGCTATTAGCCTAGTACACACCTATGAATATATAATCACATGTAACTGAGTATTTTGTCACCTGACTGCCTGGGTAAGCTTCATTAATTTCACCCACAGGTTCACATCAGACCCCCCAAGCTTGTCTCTCAATTGGTATAAGAGGAGTAATTTGATACTGTGTCATACGTGTCTGACCATTAATTACTCTGACGGGACCTGCACCTGTGTAAACCTTCATCTCAAACCAGTCTAGCACTCCACTCTTCATATCATTTGTAAAAGGTATTGGGTCAGAAATCAGTCTGGTCCCCTACACAGGATTCTTTTGAAGGTATTTATGGAACTTCTGACCCCTATGAAACCTGTCTGGTTACTTCACAGTGGGGTAATGGATGTCTGGTTCCTTAGAGGTTGCATGAAAAGCATCCTCCAGAGACCATGAAACAGGAGGGATACCAAGTTGTGGGATATCCAGGTCCAGTAAATCAAAGCATCTTTTCTCTGCCTCTAAAATCTCCTTTCTCAAATGAGACAGAAAAAATGTGTTTTCAGTATCTGCATCATAACTTAAGTGAGAAAACCTCAGAGAAGCGCTATCCCAACCTTCTCCCTCCTTGTCAGAGGAGTCTCGCAATTTTATTTTTTTTTTAATGGACATTGCACACCTTCTTCACTTTAGCAGGTGGCATCTCAGATAGATGGATCTGTATTTGGCTGTAGGTTATGGCAGGCACATTTGATTCAAACAGATTCACTCTTCATAGAGGGCCTGGATAAGACAAGGAAGAAGGACTTGCCCAGCATCTGGGACCTAAATGTCTGTAAGGAGCCTAGGCTTAGTGATTTGTTTCACCCTTTTGGGTTCATTTTAGAGTGGGAGCATACGCAAGCAATGAAAGTGAAATGAAACAAAATATAAACTGAAAACAAACACTGCCAAATAACGCAAGCAGTTTTGTTAACACTTTTAATGTAACAATCAGAAAATGTGGGTTCACAAACAAGTGTTTAAAATGACCACTCATGATCACATGACCTGAACATGCAATTTAAAAAAAAAATCACTCAGCAACATCACATGAAAACAAAAGTTATGTACTTACCATAACAAAAGATCCTGGCTGTCCGATTTTCTTCCTGTTCAACATATGGGTTGTTGGATCTGATCTCGGCACAGATTTCAAAGCTTCTACAGTTCCATGGCTCTGACGCCTCCCCTTCCCATAATTCCCTGAACTCCACCTTAGTACCGCAGGTCAAGTTTGTCCCTGCAGTACAAATGTGACCTACAACCAAATATTAGAATATAGAAACTAAGAACGGTCAGACTGAACTGTTCACACACAGGGTATAAAGTAGTTACCCTCAAAGCCCTGTGTGTCAATTTGGTATGAGGCAGGAGGGAGGAAGGTTGAATTGGATGAAAATCAGACAACATGGATCTATCATTATGGTAGAAACACAACTGTCACAACCAATTTTGGCTATTTGCGTATGATACAACATATGGGACAGATTCCCAAGCTGTCTTTCTATGTCATATCAAAGACAGACATTCCAAAGGAAGAGAGAGAACTGGACTGTATATCCAGTTTATGAGACACAAAGGTGTGGACCGAGGACCAAGTTGCTGCTGTATGAATATCATCAATGGAAAGTCTGTTTGAAAAAGCCATTGAGGTGTTTATTGCCCTTGTTAAATGAGTCTTTGGTTTGGATTGTAATTGTGAGCCCTTCTTGTTATAGACAAAGGAAATGCACTCTGACAACCATCATGAGAGTATACCTTTGACAACAGCGCTACCAAGTTTTGGTTTTGAGAAAGAAAGAAATAGTGGATCAGATTTCCTGAAATGTTTTGTCTGATGAAGACAGAACCTGAGTTGAGTTGATGATGAACATTTAGCATATGCAAAGTGTATTCCCCTTTAAGAATCTGGGGAAAAATACTGGTAAATATATAGACTGATTCAAGTTTGTCTTGAATGCCACCATTGGAAGTAAAGAGGCATTAGTTCTGAGAAAAACCCTGTCCTTATGGAAAATTGAATAGGGAAGTTTATGTGAGAATGCCTGTAAGTCCAAAATCTTTCTGGCTGATGTAACTGCCACTAAAAATTATTTTTCTAAGTTATATATTTCATGTCCACTGTGGCTGCAGAGTCAAAAGGGGAGTTGTGTCAGACCTTGGAGCATGACAGTAATATCCCACAGGGAAACCTGGTCTCTAATTGGAAGACATAAATGTCCCTCTCAAGAAGGCTTTTGAGATCTTCAAGGAAGCTATGGGGAAGTGTCATTATGGCCAATATGAAAATTCAAAACTGCTGCCATTAGAACTTTGATGATGAAATAACTACTGCCTTTGTGAAAGACTTCAAACAAGAATTCCAGGATGGACAGAATGGGAGCAAAAAACAGATCCAAATCCTTGGACACAGCCAAATAGCAAATATTTTCCATTTGCTATGATATATGTAATTTTTCTGTAGGAAGTTTCTGGGAAACCAATATAATCTCAGCAACCATATTAGAAAGCCTGGCATCTTTTGATAAGGTCAGAACTGCAGAAAACAAGCAGCTTCATGGTGGTATGGTATTATCAGGAGGAGGAAATGTGGATGGGTGATACAGAAGGTCTGCATACTTATGCAGCATCCAAGAGGGATGTAATAGTACAGGCCAAAGGAAGGGGAATCATGTTTGTCAAGCCAGAACTGGACAATGAGGATTACTCTAACCTTGCACTGTTTGGCTTTCTGAATTAATTTGTTCATGCATGATAATGGGGGAAAGCATAAAGGAGGTCCAGGGGGCCAAGTGTGGACCACAGCATCCCTTGGTGAATCAGGGCAAAGTAACAGCTGCAACTGTTGTTGAGGTGTGTGGCAAAAAGGTCACAGCAACAAAAAAAATTAAAGTTGCCACTGTTGGACTGGGGGTCCACTCCTAAGCCACTAGGGTAGTCCTACTCAATTTGTCCTCCAGAACACTGGAAGATCCCAGGAAGTGTGTTGCTATCAGAAAACAGTGTGAAGACAACACCCACTGACAAACTCTCATAGCCTCTTGACACAAGGGGGAAAAACAGCCTCCTCCTTGTTTCTTTATGTATCATATGACTGCCATGTTGTCTGTATGGAAATCACACCCTTGGGAAGGACATCCCGGAGTACCTGCAAAACTAGGAAGACTGCCCTTATCTCTAAGGATGACCATGTGCCTTGAATCATATTTCCCTCAAAACACCCCCCCCCATGCCAGAAGGGAGGCATCTGTGGTTACTACTGCTATTGACAGATCTGTGAAATGGATGCACTTTGGTTAATGAAGGGGAGGTTATCCACCAAGTAATGTGTTGCCCGCAAATCACAGTGAGCTGAATCTTTCCATGTAGTGGATGAAAGTTCTGGGACCACTCCAATGCTAGAGTCCATCACAGCACTGCCATATAGTAGCAGGCCAGCAGAATCATCAGAATTGGGGATATCATTATGCCTAGAAGATGCAAGATCAAATGTGCTGGATGAAAGGAATGATGAATCACCTACATGGTCATGAGATATAAAGATGCAACCCTGTGGTGAAGAAGGTTAACAATTTTGTAGGGCTGTGTCGAGGTGGCAGCCAATGAATTCCATCTTTTGGGTTGGTAATATCCAACACTTGGAAAAGTTTAATGTTATACATAGGTCCAGTAACAAGGGGAGCAGAAGATGCACGTGATGTAGTAGCAGATGCTTGGAAGCAGCACTTAGGAGCCAATTGTCAAGGTACAGGAAGACTTGGATCCTTAGTAGGTGCAAGTGTGCCACTACCACTGCCATTATATTGGTGAACAACCTGAGGGCTGTCGAGAGACAGGCAGGGCTCTGAACTGGTAGTGATTGGCTTCTAGACAGAAATGGAAGAATCCCTGGAATGCTTTTCTATCTTTACATGATAGTAAGCATCCTGAAGATGTACTGAGCACATCAAATCAACTTTCCTCAGTAGAGGTAATATGGACTGAACTGTGACCATCTGGAACTTTGTTTTATGGATTGTTCCAGATGACCATGATCCAAAATTGGTCTGAGGTCTCCCGTTTTCTTTGGTACTGAAAAGAACCTTGAGTAGACCCTAGATTCAAACTAGTCATGGAGGACTCTTTGGATGACTTTTTCTAGCAGCTTGAAAACGTCTGCTGCTGCTGGTTCCCAGTGACTGGTTGGAACACTGGGGAATGACCTTTGTTTTATAGAAGAAAGAGGAAATGGGAATAGAATAGCCTCTAGAAATTATATTTAGCACCCACAAATCTTTAATGTTTTGCCAGGCTTGAGGGTACAAGGATAAGCACCCGCTGACCATCTCCAGAGTGCAGCAGTTCATTAGTAAGCACTAGGCTAGCTTCCCTTGGGTACCATTTTAAACCTATCTAATTTCCCTTCCTGAGAATCAAATCCTGTACCTCTTTTATGTGAGGTGAGTACCTTAGCCATTATACCAATCATCAACCCCTTGGAGGCTGCAGTCACCCTCTGAGGGATGCTGATAGGGCTTCTTGATAAAAGGACTGTGGAAGCCCTGGTTATGCAGCCTACCTCTTGTGAGACATCCACTAGACTTTCCTCTACCTCTGCCATGTGGGGGGTCAATCACCAGGAGAATCATAAGATCTTTGTGACTTATGATCACACATCTTTTGTCCAGCCCTATGATTCCTAGAGAATGATCTTTGGGGGTGGAAAAATGGATGCCCACTGCAGAGAGGGTCTTTCCCTTCTCCTGGCTCTTGGTTATTGTGTCTTTAACTTTAGGTCTGAAAAGTGTGAAGTCATCATATGGCACATTGATAAAGGACATCTTAAAGTCTTCTCTAAATCATAAGGATTCATCCAGGCATGCTGTTGTACTGTAAGACCTGTGCCTGTCACTCTGGCTGAGCTATCCGCTGCATTAGAAAGCAGTTGCAAGGCTACATCAGAGGTTGACTGCAGAGAAGTGAGCTAGAAGTCCACGTTCTTCTGAACATCTGCAGGCAGTACTCTGGAGAGAGAGGGGACTTGGAAAATTCCTTAGTTGAGTCTCTCTGGAATCCAATGACATGACTCAAGTAATTCGGTGACATAACGGCAAAGGTCACTGATGAGTTAGTCCATTTCCTGAACCTGTCCAACACCCTACACTCCCTGTTAGAGGGAAGGAGAGAGGTTCTTTCCATAGACTTAGATAATTCCTTTTTATTGGCCACTACTATGACAATAGCATCCACTGGTGGACCTTTACTCCAATGTTTCCTATCCCTCAGGGCCATTAAATCCTGTCTGGCTTCTTGGCCATCATCTCCACCACATCATGGTCCTTCTAAGCCCATTGTGCCATGAGGTTGATAAGAAGATCAATGGGCAGTACCAGCAGGACAATGTTGAGCTATTAACTGAAGCCTTCCAATAATACAGATTCATCTGATCAGGTATCTTCAGTGGACCATCCCCCTCTGTTTCATACGCTCAAGGATTTCACCAAAGGTGATGTCTTCTAAAGGGGACCTGGAGACCCCCTCGCCTTCATCCAAATCTGTATCCTCCATATGTGCTTTCATTTGCATGTCTGCTTTTATGAACTGGTTCAGTTGGGAGGTCATAGAGTTCAAAATCAGACTGGGAGCTAATGTAGCATGTGGTTTCAGCTGTCCCACTCTGGCAAGATAATGAGAAGCAGCAGTAGCAAAATTTGGGGGTTGGGTGGAACCAAGCTAGATGAAAATGCCTTCTCCTTGGCCATGCCCAAAATACTTTCAGAAGATTCAAAGGCTGAAGCCACTGCCAGAACAGAAAGTCTCCCAGGATCCAAAGATGAAAAAGAACCCTTGGCAATGACCAGCCCCCAGCCCTGAGGCTAACTCTGGACCTGAGCTATCTACTGCTGCAGCCCTGAGGGGAAGAGATGGCTCTGAAAATCTCAGGGTCAAGTCATCCCCTCAGAACCAGACACCAATGCTATAACTCTGACTCCCTACCTGATCCAAAGGTATTGGAACAGAAAGACCGAGAGGAAAGTGGTCTTTGTCAAAGTAGACTGTACTCTTTGCACCAACATAGGTTCTTTGGAAAAAGCCGGATCCAACATTGCTGGAACTGAAGGATTGAACGGGACAGGTGAGATGAGTGGAGAGGTAGAATATCCAGTAGTCAGGTTCCCTGGGGATGGGACTGAAAGAATCCTAATCTGGATTCGCATCCTCAGAAATTTTCTCATCATCCTGTTGACATCATATTCCATTAAGCTTTGAGATGACTACTCAGAAGCCACAGATGAAGGCCTGGAAAATCTTACTTCTTGAAGAATCAATGAATGTAAACTTGGGCTCACCAGTTCCAATGAGAACCGGAGCAAGGAAATAGATGTTACTGAGAAGCTGTTGGCTCTTACCTTCTTGCAACTTTAAGATCGGGTCTGACTGGCACTATCAGATCTAGAGAATGATTTTTGGCTGAAGACGGCTTGTCCTTTTCTTTTTCCTTCTGTTTGTCCTTTTTCTCTCTCTCTTATCTTTTTCTTGTGATTTCTGCCTAGACTTTGGCCTATCCTTTTTCTTGGCTGGGGAAGCACAGGAAGATGATCCAAGCAATGATGCCCCTGTCTCTGATGGAAGTAGACATTTTACGATCAACTTTTCACACCTAGCTTGAAGTGCCTTTAATATGAAAGAGGCACAAGAATGACAGTCTAAATCAAAATGGGTGGAACCAAAAAGTACAGTTTTGTACCTACCATAAATGTAGATGTTTAAGTGTATACCCTGCTGCAGTCATCATACTTGGGTTATCCTGTCATCAGGCGGTCCTGCAGTCGGCCTGAATTCCAAAGTCTTGGTCCGGCATTGGTTGCTGTCGCAACACCATTTTCTTCAGTTTTTCTTGCCCCAGATGTCAGGTGCCCCCCCCCCCCAAAAGATGGTCAGCAGATAGTACCAATAATAAAAGCTTAGCACAAACAAAACATACCTCCAGCTAAAAGCAAATACACCACAAAGGTTGTATCAGATTTTAAGGTATAGAAAGGTTTTAATTAGGTCAGAGGGGATGGAGGGAGGGTAACCTGGACTGCAGCAGGGTATACACTCGAACATCTACATTTATGGTAGGTACAAAACTGTACTATGTTCATCGTGTTACCCTGCTGCAGTCATCACACTTGGGTAGAATCCCAAAGGTAAGGATGGGAGGTGGAGTCAAACAGGGTTAGAGGAGGCTAGAAGGCCCTGCAAAACTGCAGTGGTGAAGCCAGCTCTAGTCTTAGAGTAAAGTGGTAAGTGATAGTGTTTGGTGAAGGTGTGTACTGAACTCCAAGTTGCAGCTTCCAGAATATCCTTGGTTGGCACCCCCCTGAGGGAGGCTGTAGATGTAGCTGCTGCCCTGGTGGAGTGGGGCCTTATGCTAGCAGGAACTGGTTTTCCATGATGGGTGTAGCAAAAATGTATGCAATGTCCTATCCATTTGGAAATGGTCTGTTTTGAGATGGCCTTTCCTTGTGATGCTGTAGCACAGGATACAAAAAGTTGGTCAGATTTTCTGAAAGCCTTAGTTTTATCCAAGTAGTAATGTAGTTGCCTGTGAATGTCCAAGGAATGCAGGAGTCTTTCTCCTTTGTTCTGTGGATTTGGAAAGAAGGTGGGTAAGTGGATGGTTTGATTTAGAGCCACACTGGATACCACCTTTGGCATAAAGGAGGGGTTAGTTCGTAGAGAAACTCTGTTTTGATGAAAAATGAGGAAAGGCTCTACTGACATTAGTGCCTGCAGCTCTGAGACTCTTCTGGCTGAAGTCATTGCTAGCAGCAGGGCAGTCTTCCATGATATAAACTTTAAGTCAGCTGAGAAAGCTGGCTCAAAAGGTGGCAGCGTAAGTTTTAACAGAACAAAATTTAGGTCCCACATTGGTGTTGGCACTCTCCTGGGAGGCCTAATGTTTTTTGCCCCTCTGAGATACTGCCTTAAAAGTGGATGTGAAAATAAGGGAGGATCCGTGTTGTAGTGAGCTGAAATAGCTGAGACGTGGATTTTAATAGATGAAAAAGTAAGTCCTTTGTATAACATCTCAGTTAAATATTGTAGAATCTGAGGCATGTCCGGCTGAAGGGTATTTTGGCCTTTAGCTTGGTTCTAGGCACAAAATCTTTTTCCATTTGTCTGAGTAGGCTTTCCTGGTGCTGGGCCTCCTGGCCTCCAGAATGACATCCATAACAACTTGTGAAAGAGGGGCTGGCTGGCTGGCTGCCTGCTTAGGTGATTTGCCATGCAGCCAAATTTAAGGTTTTGAGCTGGCTGTGTAGAACCTGACTGCCTTGCTGTGTGAGTAGATGAGGAATTTGTGGTAAAATCCACGGTGGGCCCTGGGCCATGTTCCTTAGTAGTGGGTACCAGTGCTGGCATGGCCAGTCCGGGGCAATGAGTATCATTCGAGGTCTCTCCATCCTGACTTTCAGCAGCACCTTTGTGAGAAGGGGCAATGGAGGAAAGGCATATACTGTCAGCATTTTCCAACTGAATGAGAGTGCGTCCACTTTCCAAGCTTGATGGTGAAATCTCCTTGTGCAAAATTTTGAAAGCTGATAGTTTTGGGGGTTGGCAAACAGGTCTATGTCTGGGCACCCCCATTTTTTGAGTTATCATTGCAAATACTTGTGGATCCAGTTTCCACTCGTGGGGATCCATGATGTTTCTGCTTAAGTCGTCTGCCAATGTGTTCTTTTTTCCTGGCAGGAATTGAGCTTGTAATTGTACTTGGTAAGCCAGTGCTGTGTTCCACAAGGTCATTGCTTGCCTGCATAGAGGGTAGGAGTGTGTACCTCCTTGTTTGCTTATGTACCACATTACTGTGGTGTTGTCTGTCCTTATTATAAGCTGTCCTGAATGTAAGAGGTCCGTGAAGGCTGTCAGAGCATTCTGTACAGCTAGCATTTCTTTTTGATTGATGTGCAGATTCCTTTGATCTGCAGTCCATAGGCCTTGAATGCACCGTCCTGCCATGTGTGCCCCCCAGGCATAGTCCGATGCATCTGTTGTCATAGTTTGCCTGGCTGGGGGTAAGGAGAAAGGCTGACCCTTGTTGAGGTGACATGCCTGTGACCACCATAGAAACTCCTGTTGAAGGCAGGGAATGAGAGGCATCATTGTTTCCAAGCTGTGGCTTTGTTGAGTCCATACACTTTTCAGGTACCACTGTAATTTCCTCATATGTAGTTTTGCAAATGGTATTAGTAGTATGCAAGATGTCATGAAGCCCAAGACCTTTGGGTCTTTGTTGCCATTATTTTGAAGTACTGAGTTAGTTATAGTTGTTTGTCTGGCATCAGATAAGCCATCTGGGCCGTTGTATTCAAGCTGGCACCCAGGAATGTCATATTTTGTGAGGGCACTAGTTCTGATTTTTTTTCGTTTACTGTGTACCCTAGGCAACTTAGAAGGTGTTTTACAAAAGTCAGATGTTGTAAGAGAATGTCCTTGCTTTCTGCTTGGATGAGGCAGTCGTCCAGGTATGGGTATGTTTGAATTCCTCTTTGTCTGCAATATGCAATTACTGGTGCCAGGCATTTTGTGAAGACCCTGGGTGCAGTAGATAAGCCAAAGGGCAGTGCAGAGAATTGGTAATGGGTTGAACCTACAATGAAACAGAGGTATCTTCTGCAATTTTGTCTGATAGGGACATGCAGGTATGCCTCCTTGAGGTCCAACGTTACTATCCAAGCTTTCTTGCCCATCATGGGAAGAAGCTGCTGTAGTGTTAGCATCTTGAATTTGGGTACTTGCAAGAAGGTGTTTAGAATTGAAAGGTCCAGAATGGGTCTCCAAGCATTGTCCTTTCTGGGGACTAGAAAGAGCCTTGAATAAAATCCTTAGCCTTGCTCCTGTGTAGGTACCAGTTGAATGGCTCTCATGTCCATGAGAGCTGTAATTTGTTTTTGTGCCTCTGCCCATTGATTTTGTGGCAAGTTTGGCATTCCTTTTATCCTTGGCAAGGTGTGAAAATGGAATCTGTATCCTTGTGAGATAATGTCTAGGACCCATTTGTCCTTTGTGACGTGCACCAGTTGTCTATAAAAAATGCTAATTTTCCTCCCAAGGGAGCTGCCAAGAGATTCTTGCTTGGCAGTTTGAGGTTTAAGTCATTGTGTTTGTCTTCTAGTAGTTTGAGACCAGTCTTCTCCTCCCTTCTGTGTTGCAGTGCCCCATTGGCGAGGTTTGTAAGGGATTTGTGCTTGTCCTCTGCCCCTTGGGCATCTGTATTTACCCCTCTGTGGTCTGTCAGAAGCTGGAAAGGACCAATTTTTTGCTTGTCAATTTCTGCTGAAGCGTGGGGGTTGTACCTATAAGAAATCTTTGACCGTCTGCATTGATTTTGCCTTATCCTCCATTTTCTTTAAAATCTCTTCTGCTTTAACCCCAAATAAGACATCCTGCTGTAAGGATGCATCTAGTAACTTTGCTTTAACATGATCAGGCAGAGTTTGTTCCTTTAACCAAGCATGCCTACGTATAACAGACCCAGTAACAGCTGCTCTATAGGAAGCTTCCAAGGAATCAAATCCACATTGTAAAGTATGTTTGCCCACCTGTTCAGCTGCATGCAACAGGTCCTGCATTTCTTTGAATTCAGACTGTTGAGGGTGCGTGCTCATCTTTTTTTTTATTTGAGACATTAGGAATTGCTGGTATTTCAGCATGTGAAATTGAGAATTTAGTGCTCTCATAGCTAGAGTAGCTGAGGTGTAAACCTTTTTCCCCCACCTATCTAGTGCTCTGGAGTCCCTTTCAGAGGGTACAGGATTTTTAGCCATAGAAGTCTTAGCCCCTTTGGGACCCTGTGAGATTGTCTCTGGGTCAGCAACAGGGCTTTTGTGTGAGTCAGGTACTCTATAATATCGATCTGGTTTGGCTGGGGCAGGAGGCAGAGAATCTGGATTTAGACTAGATTCTAAGTAAACATCATCCACAATGTCTAAAACTGGAGGGATAGCAAGTGGTCTGTGCTGGCAGAGTAAAAGAAACTCTCGGAGCCTTTTCTTTGAGTTGGAGTAGTCCTGACCTTCCCAGTGGAAATGTTCCCTCATGGTATGTAAGGTTTCCCCAAAGGAATAGTCTTCAGGGGGAGAAGCTGAGGGAATGGAATCTTCAGCATCAGAATCTTCATAAGGGGGAAAGGAGTAATCCTGTTCCTCAGAGGAGCCTGAGGAAATAGACACTTGATCAGAGGAGGCATAATCCTCCTCTTGTCTAGGCCTTTTGTCTGGGGGGGGGGTTGGGAACCCCTGATTAAAGAAATCAAATCTTCAGCCATTTTAAGCATCTGTTTCTTAAGCATGGGGCCTTGAACTGGAGACTGATGTGCAGTCTTTTTTGGTTTTAGAGGAGCCTTAAGCTTAGCATAAGATTTTATGGTGAGAGTAGTCAGTCTGAAGACACCTTCTGTAACCGAAGGTGTTTCCGCAGCACTGGCTTCTCCTTCTGCAATGTTATCGTAGGGCCTAAAGAAAATGGTAGTCAGGGGCTGCGTAGGTGCCTCACTGAAAACCGGAGAACCGGCGACCAGCCCAGTAGAGGCCTCTGAGTCTGGCTTGGATCTAGGCTGCCTGTTTTTTATGCACGCCAGTAGTTGGTTGCTCCGACGGCATAGTGTAATTAAATTTCCTACCGAAGTAGTGCCGTGCGAAATCAAAGCGTCGCTTTATAGTTCGCTTATTGAACCTAGCACAAAACCGACAACCAGTGACGTCGTGGTCTGGGCCTAGGCAAGGTAAACAATAAGAATGAAAGTCTGTATGAGGTATTTGCTTCCCACAAGAAATGCAATTGTTAACTTTTTCTGACATTGGACAGGCAAGAAAAGGTTCCCCAATGGGGTACTTAGCTTTGAAGACTTCGGACTGAAATTCAATTCGAAAATCTCAGGTGTCGGCCAACTGGCACTTGCGAACTGCTTCGGGCACCGCGCGGCAAGAAAGACTGAAGAAAATGGCATCGGATGCCTCTTATATCCCCCTGGCGCACTGACGTCAGGGAAGAAGCGACAGCAACTGACGCCGGACCAAGACTTTGGAATTCAGGCCGACTGCGGGACCACCTGATGACAGGATAACCTAAGTGTGATGACTGCAGCAGGGTAACACGATGAACATCAGTAAATACACAAAGTGTGCAGTTCTTGAGGTGAGGAGCTTATCCCAGCACTCAGCACAATTCTTAAAGACTAGAGAATCAGCCAGAAACTTGTTGAAAAGCAAAACTTGTCATGCACACAACAATGTATCCAAGTATGTAAATACAGGTGTATGTATATAAACATACACACACATTTTATATTGTGTGTGTGTGTGTATGTATATATATATATATATATATATATATATATATATATATATATATATATATATATATATAAAAAATACACACACAACTCTACCAAATATAAAAAAGAAAGGCAAGATGAAAGCTACTACTCAATGCTAATCACTATACAACTATAAACCTTACCTAAACTACTTAACTTTAAAATTATCTAGTTAAATTGTCTACTTAAATTAGTCACCTAATAAAAATAAATACACATGAAAAAAACTTTAGTGCTAATCGCAATAAACGTGAGAGAAAAACTCTCTTGGTAGGAGGAGACAAAGAAATAATTTTTGTAAAGGATACGATATGGGAACCTTCGCAACACGTCTGAAGTCTTCAGGTGGCAAATGAGATCTGATGTGCTAGGGTGGAGCTCAGGGAGTTATGAATAGGGGAGGCATCAGACCCTGGGACTGTGGAAGCTTTGGAATTGGTGCTGTAGTTAGATCCAGACAGATAAGACAACCCATATGTTGAACTGGCCTAAGACAACATTGAATCTACTTAATATGTCAAATCTAAACGTTTCTGTAAAGCAGACATTTATCATGTCATTCAGACCAGTGTTACATTGGGTGCTAAATTTAGGTTGCTACAACACCTTTACTCTAACTTCAAGTTTACATCATAAGACTTGCTGCAATATATGGAATTCAATGTTTTTTTTAATAAATTGTGACATTCACTTTCTTCTTTAGATAAAGCAGTTTTATCATCTTTACATGTAATAGTTTCACCATACTTCAAAAATCTGTCTTAACCTCTATAAAACACATAAGATGAATAATCACAATAGCACATTGCTGCCTCTATGTCAAGTGTCAAACATAGCAGAAGCACCTACCATATAATCCATTTCTGGAATGTAAGGCCTGTTGGTTATAATTTGCAACAAGCATAGCCCCAACAAACACAGGTTCTTGTCTCTGTTAGTGTGGACATCTTTTGGTCACTCTCCGTACTTCTGAAAATAAGAAGTTATGTACCTACCATAACATTCCATGTTAGTTGTCTTCTCACCTTCTTTCTTGCTGGATGGGTTCGGAGCCGATCCTTGGCTCTGACTCAGCCAATACTAAAGCTCGAGAGCTTATTCCACCGGCTCGAGGCTCCCCTATATCCCACAATGCTAGGCGGTAACTACTCAGATCTCATTTGATAGCCAAAACCAAGCAGTTCTGGTCTCCATAGAATGAAGAAGAGAGAAAAGGAACCCACCTTTATATATAAACCTGTAGGTAAGCTACCACAAACATAAAAAGGGAGAATAGAGGTGGTAGAACATGTGGGAAGGAAAAAATCCCAATGGAAGATCCCAAATATTCCTATCGGTCTGTCCAGGCTAGGGGGAAGGAGGGTGGGATGCAAGAAAGAAGGCGAGAAGAAGACAACTAACATGGAACGTTATGGTAGGTACATAACTTCTTAATGTTAAGTTGTCAATCTCGCCTTCATTCTTGCTGGATGGGACCGCGTCCCTAGCACCTTACCCCCTATCGGAACAGACTCTTGAGAACAGTGGAACCAAAGTTGGCACGGTTTCTGGAGGCCATATTCAATTTGTAATGCAAAATAAAGGTATGAGGAGAAGCCCATGTGGCTGCTGCACAAATGGAATCTATTGGAAGCCTGTCCTGAAAAGCTACAGATGTAGCTAATGCTCTAGTTGAATGAGCTCTAGGTCTTGAAGGCAGTTTTTGATGTCTGATTTCATAGATGAAGGTAATTATAGAGGTAAGCCATCTTGAAAGGGACACTTTAGTAACTGGAAGGCCCAATTTCCCTTCCGCATAAGACAGGAAAAGCTGATCAGACTTTCTGAACTGTTTAGTCCTGTCTAAATAATATCTAAGTTGTCGGTGAATGTCTAGAAAATGTAACTTTTATTCTGACCTGTTGGAATAATCAGGGAAGAAGATGGGGAGATCAATCGTTTGGTTTAGGTTTGTCTCAGAGGAAACCTTGGGCAAGAAGGACAGATTAGTCCGGAGGAACACCCTGTCTTTATGGAAAACTAAGTAAGGAGGACGACTGCAAAGAGCATGAAGTTCAGATACCCTTCTAGCTGATGTTACGGCTACTAGAAAAAGTGTTTTCCATGAGAGCAACTTAAGAGGGCATGAAGCCGCAGGTTCAAAGGGGGGGAGAATCAAGGATGCTAGGACTAAATTCAAGTTCCATTGAGGTGGGGGATCTTTGATTGGGGGCTTGAGCAGAAAGACACCTCTTAAAAAGGCTTTGCAGAGTTTATGGGACATGATACTGGAGTCCAAGACACCTACATGAAAGTTAGATATAGCAGCTAATTGTACTCTAATGGTAGATGAGGAAGAGCCCAAATGAAAGAGCTCTGCATCCACTGGAGGATCCGCATGTGAAAATGAGCTAAGGGGAGAAGTGTAATAGTAGCTGCCATGAGTCCTAATACCTTCAAGACTACCCTGGCTTTGATCTTGTTGCATTGAATTAGAAGGTAAACTTGTTTGCGGATATCTAATACTTTTTGCTCTGTAAGTCTGGTGGAAAGATGGACTGTGTCTAAGGTGGCGCCTATAAAAGTAATAGATTGACAAGGCAACAAGGCAGATTTTTTGAAATTTATTGAAATGCCTAGAGCTTGGCAAGTTTGGATGGTGAAGTCTCTGGATAGAAGCAGTTGATGTCTGGTGGTGGCAGTAAGGAGCCAGTCATCCAAATATGGAAACACCTGGAATCCTTGACGTCTCAAGTGAGCCGCGACCACTGCCATGCATTTGGTAAACACTCGGGGGGGCTGTAGTGAGACCAAAGGGCAGGGCTCTGAACTGGTAGTGACTGGCTCCCAGCCTGAAGCGGAGAAACCTCCTGGAGCGTCTGTGCATTTTGATATGGTAGTACGCATCCTGAAGGTCTATCGAGCACATCCAATTGTCCTGACCCAAGAAGGGTAGAATGGACTGTAGAGTGACCATCCGGAATTTTGTTTTTTTGATATAATTGTTTAGCTTGCTGAGATCCAGTATTGGTCTCCAGTCCCATGTTTTTTTGGTACCAAAAAGAATTTGGAGTAGATTCCAGATCCTTGCTGGTCTGCTGGGACTGCTTGGATAGCTCTTTGACAGCAGCTTTGATATTTCTAATGCTGCTTGTTCCCTTAGACTGGGTGGAACGTCTGGAAGGGATCCTTTGGGTTGGGATGGGATGTGAATAAAGGGAATTTTGTAACCCTTGGATATGATTGACTGTACCCATTTGTCTTGAGTGAGGGAAAGCCAGGCTTTTGGGTACAGTGATAATCTTCCCCCGACTGCCTCCGAAGGTGGACAGCCGGGTAGCTCCTCAGGGATGCTGAAAGGGTTCATCAGAGAAAGTTTCTCCGCTACCCTGGTTTTGCGGACCACCTCTGCCCCTAGGGTGGCGTCTATTGTTATTCCCCCCTCTGCCTCTAGAGGGGAATTGACTTTGTGCATCAGATGAGACTCCCTGTGGTTTGCGGAACCACATTTCCCCCCCCTCTGACCTTTTGGATAAGGTCTGGAAGGGGTAGAAAAATGGACTCCCACGGCAGAGGACTCCCACGGCAGAGAGAGTCTTACCTTCCTGCTTGCACCTAGTCAATGTATCCTTCACCTGAGGTCCAAACAACGTTGAGCCATCAAAGGGGGAATTGGTGAAGGACCCCTTGAAAGGGTCCGCAAAATTGCAAAGCCGCATCCAGGCGTGACGTCGTAAAGCTACACCTGTGCCTGTGGCCCTACTCGCCCCATCAGCCGCATATGAGATAAGCCTCATGGAGGAGTTGACAATCAAATTCAGGGTTGCCAACTGGGAGTTCATTTTGTCTTGGAACCCCTCAGCTGTTGAATCCTGCGTGGCCTCACCCATATCCTTGAGCAAATCCCTCTGGAGATGGGTGAAGTGACACAAGTAGTTCAGCGACCGCATGGAAAAGGTCGCTGATGAAAACATCCGCTTACCATACCTGTCCATGGTCCTAGACTCCTTATTAGGAGGCTGGACAGGTACCAAAGGATCGGCTAACTCCTTCTTAGTGGCTGCGGCCACCACCATGGCATCAACAGAGACACCTTTAGATAGAAACTCTTTCTCTTTTGGGGCAGTAATAAATTTTGACGGCCTCCTTGGGGTAGGTTCCACTGAATCAGGGGCCGTCCAAGCCTTCCTTGCCACCACTTCCATGAGGGGGTCAAAGGGAGGAGACACCCCGGAGATGTAAGGGCGAGAGCCAAACGCCTCAAGGTAAACCAACTCGTCCTCTGAAGGGTTAAGGGTGGGCCAGTTCCCCCTCCATTTCAGGATTTCAAGGATGTCAGCAAAAGAGACATCCTCAGAGGGGGACCTTGGGGAACCTTCAGATTCCTCCAAGTCGGTGTCAGAGGTGATAGACTCAGGGGAGTCAATGTGCTTCCTCTTGCACTGTCTCTTCCAAGGGGGTTCTCCTACCGGATCAGGAGAGGCCTCGGAAGAGGTGGATATTCCCAATGGGGAAACCTGAGGAGCTGGCTCTCTATGGTCTGTTACAAGGGGGTGGGTAGAATCCACCGCAGGCACTGAAGAGGGAGGAGCTGACGGAGCCGACTGTGGGCTAGACACTGGGTCTAGCACGCTCCGCATGACCTCAAAGGCGCCCCTATCAGCCAAGGCCGGAGGTCCCCGCTCCGAGGAGACAAGGACCCCCCCGGCACCGACAGGGACGGCTCCGAGGCCGATGTCGGAGCCAAACTCACCAGCGCCAATGCTCCGAGAGGGAGAACGGGGTCGGACAAGGGTCCGATGCCACTCGCCCCCTCGGAGCCGACGAGGGAAACTTGGTGCCAAGATCCCTCCAAGGAGGAAATCGGAGCAGATGACGGAGCCGAAAGGGAAGGTATCGGCTCCGAAGCACCGACAGCCAAGGCTCCGATGAGCCCCGGCTCCGAACTCAAAGGAGTCGGAGGAGGAATAGAATCAGGGATGGGAATAGCCACTGACTGTTGAGTAGGGCTATGCAGCATTTGGGCCAGTGCCTCGCACTTGAGAAGTCTACTCACCACCCTTTGTAAGTCATGGTCAGACAGCCTGGAGGACTGAGAGGAATGAGACCTATGGCTCCGCTCCGACAGAAGAGGGGATCCCGGAGCCAAGTGGATGGAGCCGATGGAAGGGGACCTCGACCTCTTCTTTGAAGGTGGCTCCGATACGCCTATCGGAGCCAACTGAGTCTTGACAACCTCAGCTCCGGCCGGAGTCGAGGTAACGGTTTGAGACTTCGAAACATCGACTCCAGCTGGAGCCGATGTTGAAGCAGCTTTAATGCTCCCAGGAGACGGCTCTGAAGCTGGAGCCGATGGCTTGGAAGTCTTTGAAGGCTTCCCCGACGCAGACTGGGTCGGGGGGCCTTCAGGCTTTAACAAGCCTCGAAGTATGAGTTTGTTTTTGCATTCCTGCAGGACTCTAGGGCTGAATGCATGGCAAACAGCATGAGTCCTGCAGGTGCAAAGGTCCCAGGCAATAGACACAAGAAGTGTGACCGTCTGTCAGACATTTTCTGACAGCACAAATCACACTTCTTGAAGCCTGAGACCTTGGAGTCTTTAGACATCCTAAAAATACTGTATGTAATACAAACGCAACACACAGACACACCCTTTAACCAAATAAAAATCCAGTCACACTGAAAGGACAGGGAAAAAAAAGGGAGTGGCCAAAGGCCTAAAAGTTAAAAAGGGGATAACACGGGAATACAAACACAAGGGGGACCCGATTTAAACTAAAGGGATACTCTGTATAAAAACTAAACTAAATAGAAAGGATAGGGGTAGAAATTTGAAGTTTTTTTAACAAGAAAACTCACTAACCTGCCAGAGCCGGTAGAAGAAAGCACCTCGTCAGCTAAGCGGCAAACGAGATCTGAGTAGTTACCGCCTAGCATTGTGGGATATAGGGGAGCCTCGAGCCGGTGGAATAAGCTCTCGAGCTTTAGTATTGACCGAGTCGGAGCCGAGGATCGGCTCCGAACCCATCCAGCAAGAATGAAGGCGAGACTGACAACTTAATATCAATCCTTAACAGTTTTAGATATTTTTTGTATCTAAATGATTCTTGATCATCCACAAGCTTGGATTAGTCCATTACCTAACTCAGTATTTCAATGTTTCTTGGTTATATACTTTTTACTAAATAAGAACATTCAATGTACACAACACTCCTCACAGAAAAAAAAAAATAGCCATGTGCTCATTTTTAACATCACTCTAAGACCATGGTTTACACCTGCCAGTTCTGTCTCCCATTACTTCATAGTAAACTTCATAAATCATTTATTTATCAAGATAGCTCCTTTTAAAAAATAAAGCAACCATTTCTAGCTCGTCTAAACTTCATCTGTTGCTAGCCTTGATACCTTGGCTGTCTTTTTAAAGCACATTTTATAAAATGTGGATGCATAATACCATACAACAGATGCTGGCTAGCACTTTCCTAAAGAACTTTGTGAATAAACAATTGTTCATTTGATGTTTTATATATATATATATATATATATATATATATATATATATATATTTTTTTTAAATAGCATCAACTGAAATTTCAAAAACTCCTGTCATATGACTCAAGCAAAGGTGCAGGGGACAGACAGGTTTCCGACAGACTACTAAGAAGGCATCCATCTTAATGTTCCTAAATAGGGAAGAATGGCCACTGGTTTGAGTGCAGCCAGGCTTAATAGAACAAAATATATATTTTTGGGCCCTAGAAACTTTTCTGATTTTCCATTTGAAGAAATCCTTCATTCTGGTAAGGATTTCTCCAAATAGTAGCACCTCAGATGGGAAATCAGAAGAGACAGTGTCTCTGGTGTGAGAATCATAATCCAGTGATGAAGACAGATGGGCGTAATCTAGCTCTACCCATTCACTTTCCTGCAAATCCTCAACCTTAGATGGAGAGTGGCCACCCTTCATTTTACCTATTGACATTTCATTATTGGGGAAAGTCTGACTGGATAGAAGCCCATTTTCATAGGATGCCTGGGGAGCAAAGCTTCAAATTATTACAAAACATTTTAATAACAATTTTATGATCTTCAAAAATAAAACAAAAACTTCTGCAGTTTAAATAATTATAAAAAAAAAATCAAAATAATTTTTTTTAACAGATACAAGTTATATTACAATAATTCAATATTTAGAGAAATTTTAGATGGTTTGTGGAGAAATTAAAGTAAGTTAGTCTAATACAAACAGGAATTGCAATATAAAGGGAGGGAAAAACAGGTTTATAGCACATTCGGAGATAAAATCAGAGAACAGAACTTGTTAGAAGTAAGGAAGTAAGTGAAGAAGGGAGAGTAAAGAGCTATAAGGAATTAAAAGGTATTCTTCACATTTAGGGATATAGTTTTTGAGAAAGAACTGAGACAGATTTTAGCTAGGAAGTCTTTCAGAATGGTTTTGAAAGATGGGGAGGGTATTGACCTGATGGATACAGGTAAGGAGTTCCAAGTCTTAGCAACCTTGTACAAGTACAGAATGTCCAGCTGATTGATAGGTTTGTAAACAGACAGGAGTTTTTGGTTACTGGATTGCAATGGCAGACAGGGAACATACATGTATAAAATGTTTTTTTAGAGATGGACAGACAAATAGATGCTGGATAATTTTACAGATGGTAAAAAGCTGTGTATATATTAGCTGAGGAGGCAGTTCGAAGCAATTTAGGCTTTTTTAGTGCTCACAGTGGTGGGTTTTTTGAAAGGGGTACCTGCTGCAAATTTAGCAACTTTGTTCCAGCATTGATCAAATTTAAATTTTTATGAAGCCTGGAGGTTAGTAGTTTTAGTTGCATCAGTGAAAAAGTTTTAAGCTCCGTAAAGCATCCCTAGATTTTAATGAGTTTTTCTTATAGAAATGTAAAACTGTACAAGGAAGGAATGCCAAGGAGAAGCGGTCCAAAGATAGAAACGTTTAATGCACAAAATAAATGAATGAACGCTGTTACAAAATCATGCGTTTTCGTCCTCCATGGACTTCATCAGATACAATATGCTTAAAAACAGTTAACTTTTATATATACATGCCTTTACCCCAACCAATCATAAATTCCATTCAATTAAATAATTAGTAAATTAATTAAATTTAAAACTTATATATTTATTTGTTATAATTCTTAAAACTTGTTAATATAAATTGCTGTAATGTTTTAAAATTCTAAAATATAAAATATAAAATATAAATATACTCTACTATTTCTAATCTGTTCAAGTTAATTATTGCATGAAAAACTTCATTGTGAAAACATATTTTTTAGTAATTAGATGTAATGCCATCTAGTGGCCATATAGATAGCTGTTATTCCCTACTAGCTTTCAATTTTAGAAGTGGCTGAATTGAAATATATTCATTCAAACCTGGATCTTTGTTTGCTTCAAGAAATAATTGCCACCATAATTATAGAAATGTGTTTATAGAAGCCATCATCCACTAAAACAATTAATAATATGTAATGTTGCTTAGGTTATATGCTATATATAGCAATATATGTAAAACATAATATTTAATTTTAACTTAATTCAGTTTAATTACTTTTATAAAAATGTAAATGTGCCTATATCACAAGTGATAATTCAATAAAGGTCTTAAAAAAGAGAGAGGACTTTAAATGTTTATTTCATGAGAGGGATTTTGGGAAAAAGTAGTAGTTTGATCTTTCTTGGGTTGAGCATGAGTGGTGAGTTTCAGTGTCTGTTAAAGCTTCCTGGTTTAATTTTTCTGGAGGTGTACCATGTTGTCAGATGTGCAAATGAGAGTGAAATCATCTGCATACTGTATTAGGGTGGCCTGTTGTGTGATGTATAGAGGGTGTTGATGAAAATGTTAAAGAGGAGGGACTTTAGAACAGGCATCTCCAACACTGGAGGATCAGTGACTGACTGCAGTTTTCAAAAGGCCCTGGACTAGGCTGAACCAGTGGAATCTGGGAGGAGTTGGTAGACACAGATGACTCACTGGGCACCTATTTGGAAGGTGACTGCTGGAAGACAAAGGTTAGAAATATATATAGTGTGATGCCACCTCTGGCCCAGTAATCAAGGAGCCTCAATCCCCACCACTAGCACCAGTGGGAGATGTACATTGGGAAGATGACAAGTACACACAGTATTTCCAGGTGCAACTCTCTGCATCAAGTGCAATTTCCCTTAAGAGACCACAATCAGTCTGTGGCTGGTTTCTCCCTCTTTCTCTAGATCCCCAATAAGACTCCCCACTGGCACAGCTATAGAGTTGAGATCTCAACTGAGTGGCCAAGCAAAGACCTCCAACACTCTCCCTGTCCAACCAGTGCTTCGTGTCCCTGTCCAAAAAGCTGACAGACACACACACTCCTGAAGATTTGATTTACACACACACACAGGAAAGGCTGGCACAGGTTTACTAGCTATGCCCCCTTTTGCCCGACTATAAGGTAGTTATTACTGGCAACAGCCACATCCTTATCAGCTACTTTAAGGTACTTAACAAAGGGTGCCCAATCACACTGTGTAATGTTACTATCAATAGAAATGGTAATTTGACGAAGAGCAAGGCTATTAGGAGTGGCCCACAGTGCCACCAGATAAATATTCAAGTACTCTCAGAACTTAAATATGTCTCACAAATATCAGCTACAATGAAAGGTTTAAATATATTTAATAAATAAAAGAACAAGAAAATCCTTGGTATATAATCACAGTTACATCAGAGTTCGAAATCACAGGAAATACTTAAAATTGCAGGACAGTCTCAAATAAATAAAGACAACATCTAAATTAAGCTTTGCTATATTCCTGATTGTATCTAAAAGAATTATACTGTTCCCTAGACGTACTTACTGATCAAGGCAAGGAAGATTTGGTGAATGGGAATTCCAGCTGATGCTGTCAGGTCAATGACAAAATACAAAATGCTCAGTCTCTCTTAGAGAGTTCTTAAATTAATATCCCACATAGTACTGCTGGGATAGCTTGGAGAATGACATCACTTCTTGTCATCTGACTCTATCCAAGGTAAAACCCCCAGTGATGCAGCTGGTGGCATTTAGCATCTACCTGTGAAAATACATAGACCTCAGATCTTTTGGCAAATGGTGGTTCATAGGTTGGTACTAGGCTATCGGCCCTAGGGCCTATAGGCCTATACAAGCCTAGCCATAACAATTTCCTGGCTATCGCTTCCCACAGTATTTACGTCCCTGAAAGTCATAAAATAATTTACATTCCTCCACATTTAAAGACCATACAAAAAAATTCTCTAGTACAGAGATTATGTCTCCTGTTGACTGAAACTGAAAGAGAGCATCCTTTTATTACGTGATAATAAAGTAATTTAAATTTCAGCTATTCTTTTGAAGTTAACTTCTTGTGCTTCAGTTTCCAGTGTTAAAACATATACATCTAAACAGTCACAATAGTGCAGGCACATTCCTGTTCTACTCCAATAGAGCATGCTGTGGTTACATTTTAGCTCACTACTTTACAAAATATCTCTTCTGTACCAGCAGTTTGATATACACGTAACATACAGTTCTAATACAGTTTTAACACAAGTATGTGCATCATGTCTATATTCACAAATGACCTATAACTATTTACAAAATTCCAGATAGCCAGGCTGGCAGTTTCTCCTTTTGTGATGCATAGTTTTGTTTTTTTTTTTTTTGCTGCAACATCTGCCCTGGAAGTCCTTGACTCTGTGCAGGAAGGCTGTATTTCCACACCAAACCCCTCAACCTTATCTCTGACAAGAACTGTGACAATCATGCCTTCTCCGCAGTTATGACATCATGGGCCTCCTCAGTGCACTCCTGGGTTTCAGTACCTGAAGAAGGACCCTGCACAAGATCAGTCCAAACCAATGTGCCCAGTTCCTCACCCATAGCAGCCTCCAACAGAGATTTGTCAAAGGACTGGGAAGGAGCAGATGTCTGATCCAGGGTTTACGAATGTGCCTCACCTGAACTGGAGCCCAGTGTTTTCTGTGTCCTTTTCTGCCTTAACATCTTTATTAAATCATTGCATTTAAAATACAACATGAGTTCATATACATTGGTGACAAAAAAACAAACCATTATAAGTTCCCATCACCATCATGCAATACACATATTTGCTTTTAACAATTTTTCATTCACTCCATTACATAAATTGGCCAGTTTCTGCCTTCTCTATTATTTATTTATTTATTTATTTATTTGCAGTTGGTTTACCAGGATAGTCCATTGGGCCTAAAAGAACCCGTTTTCAATTGAGTCCTGGGGAGAAAAGCTCCAAAAAAGAACAGACATACAGAATATGTACATACACTTGAAAAAAGCTCTTAATGCAAACTAACAGACAAGTTGAAAACAACAGAGCTAAGCTACTTATACAATGTAAAAAAGAATACAGTCATAACTTTTGCATTTGAGGTACATTCAAAAATGTGAAATATTAGATAAAGTGCAAAAAATGAGAGGTGAGTTAGGGCATTAAAGAGGTAGGATTATATTGTTATATGGTGTGGTTAGATTTGAAGAAAGTAATAAGTATACAGGCTTTGTTGAGTAGGAAGAGAATGAATGGAGGATGAGGGATGAAGGATTCCAGATTTTTATGATGGATGGGAACAAGAGCATTCCCATTGGGATGTAAGATGAGTATGAAGAGATTTTTTTGAACGAATAAAGATTAGAGATGGTACGAATAGATGGTGGGAGTGAGTTCCAAAGACGAGCTATGTTAAAGGATAGTAGGTTTTTGCCTGGGGGGTGCTTTGGTTTAAGTATTTCTAATAGGTTTTGATTGTTTGACCTTAAGATTCTATCAGGTAAGTGAAACTTAAAAGCAGAAGACAGGGAGGGACCAAGAGAGGGGTTGTTAATGAGTTTATGGGCTAGGGTAAGCTGAATGTAATTGAGCTGATGTGGAAGTTCAAGCCAATGTAGATTTTGGAGAGAGGAACAGTGATGGGTGAATGACCTGTGGCCATTGGCGAACTTGGCGATTTTGTTGTAGCAAGAGGAAAGTTGTTTCTTAAGAGAGGACTGAATATTAGTTAGGAGAGGTGAACCATAGAGAAGGGAGGGAATAAGAAAGGAAGAAGACAGAGTGATTTTAGAGGTCTTTGTGAGGTATTGATTTTGACGGTAGAGCATACCCAGCTTTTGGTGGGTTTTTAATATTTAGGTGTAATGGGAATTGAAATTAAGCTGGTTATCAATTTGAACACCAAGTAACTTGGTTTCAGATACGAGTTCTAGGGTTGAATTGTTTTGACTAGTGATCAGGAATGTGTTTGTATCAAAGGGAGTAGTTTTAGAGGGAGTAAATACCATGAGTTTAGTTTTGGAGGCGTTGAGAGCAAGGTGGTTTATTTCCATCCAATGCTCAGTAATTGAGAAAGCTGCTTGTGTGAGCTTTAGAAGCTCAGGGGTAGATGAGGCAGAGCAGATAATGGTGGAATCGTCAGCATATTGGATGATGTTAGAGAATGGAATAGATTTATGAAAGTCATTTATAAAAATGTTAAAGAGAAGAGGACCAAGTATGGAGCCTTGGGGAACCCGGTGGGGTACTAAGAAAAGAGGAAGTGGCCTTTTCCATTTTACAGCTTGGTGTCTGTTAGATAGGTAGCTGGAGAACCAGTTCACAGAGGAGGAAGAAAGGTTAAGTTTGGAAAGTTTAGTTAATAGCAGGCTGTGTGAAATGGTATCAAAAGCCTTAGAAAGGTCAAGTAGTAGGGTAGAGACAATATGGCCGGAATCACGAGCTTTATTTACAGTTTCTAGATAGGAGAGGAGGGCTGTCATGGTGCTATGATTTGGCCTAAAGCCATGTTGTGTAGGTGTGAGAAGGTTATTGTCTAAAAGATGTGGTAGTAGTTGAAGTTGAACACATTTTTCAAGTAGTTTAGAGATGGGGGACAAGATAGCAATGGGGCGGAAGTTGTTAACACTGCAGTTATTACCGCCTTTATGAAGGGGGATGATAAAGGCTTGTTTCCAGAGTTGGGGCACTGTACATTCTAGGATTGAGCGGTTGATGAGGATGCTTATGGGATAGGTAATTGCATCAGCAGCAACGCTTAGGAAATATGAGGGGATATCATTAGGTGCATTAGTGCCGGGCTTCAGTTTATGAAGTAGTTTTTTTATTGTAGAAATGGGTATAGGTTTTAATGAGAATGGAGCTGAGTGAAGAGGGAAAGTATTTGATGTTGGTGAGGATGATGAGGATGTTAGAGAGGGAGAAGAGTTATGGGATGTAGTTAGAGAAGATGGGAATGAGGAAGGAAGAGAAGTGCAGGGTGGGCTTTTGGCAGGAGAGGGTGAGGGGGTATTGGATGGTATGGTAGAAGTAGGGAAAGAGGAAGTTAGTTTGCTAATAGAATCAATGAAGAAGGAGTTGAATTCAGTAGCCAGGTCTAGATCTGGGGCATTTGGGTCGGGGGTAGGGGTGTGTGGTCTGCTGGGGTTAAGGAGGGTAGAGATTCCTTTCCAGAATTTCTGTGGATTTGTTTTATTATTGTTTTGGAGGGTAAAGAAGTAATTTTGTCTGTCAGAGATAATAAGCTTTTTGACTTTATTTCGGAGGGTTCGGTATTCAATGTGGGAATCAGGGGACTTTCTTTTCTGATAAAGTGCCCAGGCTTTGTCTCTAAGGCGCATGGTTGCTAATGTATCTCTGGTAAGCCATGGGGCAGAATTATTTTTATTCGTTTTGTCCTTTGGGGGGCTTGGGAATCTAGTATTCTTAAGAATGTAGAGTTAAAGTGGGAAACAGCGTCTTCTAAGGGTAGTGTCCTAAGAGTGTTCCAATTGATTGCTTTTAAAGAATCTGAAAAGGTTGTTGGGTTGAAATTTTTGTGGTTGCGTGTGGTAATATAATTGTGGGGGTGGTGAGAGATACAAGGGAGTCGGTAAGTGAAGATGGGCATATGATCACTTAGAGCATCGGGAAGAGTACCACTGTCAGAGTGATAGTGTGGGTGTGACACAAGGATCCAGTCTAGTATACTGCCACAGGAAAGGTTTTTAGAAGGACGTGTTACTTTGTTGATTAGTTGGGAAAAGTTATATAGGTTGATGTTAAGGGGGTTGGTTGGAGATTGAATGGAGGTCCAGTTAATATTTACATCACCTAGGATTATGGTTTCATTACTAATGTTACTGGAGAGCCAGGAGAGAATGTCTTCTAATGTAGAGATACTGTCACCTGGGGGAATATAGAGGGATACAAGACATATATGTTTATGCTTGTTGACTTGTAGGAGAGTGATGAGTAGTTCAGCATTGTTGAAGTGTGGAATAGGTTTATCGAAGGGAGTAACTAACAAGGAAGTAGAAAATAGAAGAGCTACACCGCCGCCTTTTTTATGGGACCTGTCTTTTCTGATGATAGAGTAGTTAGGTGGGATTATTTCAGAGATTTTTATATGGGGTTTTAGCCATGTTTCTGAAATAGATAGGATGTCAGGTTTATTATATGTGATCCAGGCATGGAGGGTTGCTATTTTGTTGACTATGCTTTGGGAGTTTAGTGAAGTAAGTAATAGAGGTTTACGTATAGTAGTGGAGGTTGAGGGGCCTGGGTTAGGATGGATATCACCTGATAAGAGACTGGTAACTAGATGAAGGATATGGTTAGAGAAGTAATTAAGTAGTTTAATAAATGGGTTGGGTGCTGTTGTGTTGAAGAAGGGGTTTCTGGTAGCTATGGGGATGGGGAGTTTGTGAGAAGTACTTTGTAAGAGAAGGATAGGAGGTGTTTTATAGGATATAGATGTGGAGAGATAGGTGAGTGTGAATGTGAGAGTTTAGATGGTTGGTAGTATGATAGAGTTGTGGATGGTGGCAGGTACTGGGTTGGGTGAGGTAGTAAAGAAAGGTAAGTTTTAGAAGTAGTAGTAGTAAAATAGAGATGGATGAAGGTTTTAAAAGCATGTTAACCTCATTCCACCCAAGCATTTTTCTACATGTATTTTTTTCACAAATTTTATTTTTATGTTATTTGTTCATTTCCTTAAGATCTCACCTCCAGTACTTCTATCTCATTTCCAATCTTCAAAAAGGCCATTATTGTTGATGTAGATTTCGAATTCCATTTTCTAATAACTGCTTTTTTTGGCAGACAATATCATTGAACCTAGTAAGGCCTTACTATGTTCCAGCTCAAAAGAATCATTTCTACAGTTACTACTATTTGTTCCAAGTTTTTTTTTTTCACAAACCTCTGTGGGGAATGTTCACAATCTACCAACTCATTATATTCTCAAGCAATAAGCTTCCTGTGGCTGTTCAGCAAAAGCCAGTTAAAGTTCATGATACCCTGGGGAATTATTATGCACACCAAACCCCTCAATTTCATATTACATGAATTTGTTGAAAGAGTGTATAGTCTTTGTGTTACTTTGGATCATAGGGTGAACACTTTGGGAGCAAGTGTCAGCACCTGTGAAATACTAGGCTAGTGTTACACTTACCATAAGTGTACATGTTCGAGCAGATCAATGTTACAGTACTAATTCTTGGGTCTTCCTGCCATGCAGAAGCCCACATCTGTCCAGATTCCCGGACTCTTTGCATCCTCCCCAGTCACTGGATGTCTGAGTACCAATGCCCAGACATCATGGTAAAAGATAAGGGTCAGTCAGCACCATCTTCAGGTTTTTCTAGGCTGTGGTAGTCAGTCCACTGCTTGAGGATAGCACAGCACTCTCATCTGTCTAAATCCTGAGACAGAGGGACTGTGGAGGAGAGGAAGGGAGGTACAGAATGACAATAGGTACCAACCTCAACCCTCAGACATAGCATGTCAAGAAGACTGAGGGGAAGGAGAATGGGAGCTTGTACTGCAGCATTGATCTACTCATCTACAATTATACAACTGTATCATGTTCTTCGTAGTTAAAGCTGTAGTACTAATTCTTGAGAGGACTCCCAAAGCTACTGATTGGGTGGGTTAGCTATCTAAGGGCCCCTGGGGCAGGAGGTGCTGTAGAATATAGCAGTAACAAAACCTGCCCTAGCCCTGGATACAGTGCCCAGATGGGAGTGCTTGGTAAAGGTATGGACTGAAGACCAGGTGGCAGCTTCTAATATGAACTGGGTAGGGAAGCCTTTTGGGAAAGCAGTAGTGCTGCTCTGTGTTTCATGTAGCGTGCCCTGATTGAAGTTAGTAGTTTTCCATGACGAGTACAGCAATAAGTGCTGGAGACAGGCGTGTCTTCTTTTCTTTCTGCAAAGGCCGCCAACAGTTGATCTGCTCTATTTGGAGAATGTGCCCTGCTAAGGTTGTACCTGACCTGATGGTCAACATCCAGTGAATTCAGAGGATTAGGGAAATACACTGTTAGGTGTATAGTGTGGTTTTAAAAAAATTCTAATACTACCTTGGTCACGAAAGATGGACTAGCTCTCAGGGTAACTATCCTTGTGAAATACAGTGAATTGTTCTTTAAACATCATGGCTTAGAGTTCTGACACCCACCTGGCGGAGATGATTGCTATCAGCAGGGTGGTCTTTCAAGTGAGCATCTTTAAAGGGGCAGAAGCAGCTGGCTCAAAAGGTGGCAGGGTAAGCTTTTCCAAAACACAGTTCAGGTCCTAAGAAGCAACAGGACTTTTCCTGGGTGGTCTCAGATGTATAAACAAAAGTTATGAACTTACCATAATGCTAGATCCATGTTGTCTTCTTTTCATTTGGTTCAACCTTTGGATTATTGGATCTGACCTTGACGCCTTTCAGAAGCTTGGATCTAGAGATTTAAATCCTACCCAACCCATAATTCCCTCCATTCTCCACAGTACCTCAGATCAAGTTTGCCTGCTTACAGGAAGAACACCTTATAACAAAACTTATTCAGACCTATTTGACTCGGTGGTAAAAAGATGGTGAAAACGTGACAGCAAAGGCAAGGCAGTCCTGAGACAAGGGCACTGGTTAGGTCCAGTTGCTCGACTGGGTCTACAATGACAATTTAGGCTGGGGGATGTTGGGAAAGATGTTGAAACAGATAAAAACAATACAACATGGACCCAGCGTCATGGTTACAGCACATAACTTTTGTCCATTTTCACCTGATTCAACCTTTGAGACAGATTCCTGAGTAGAATCAAGGAAGGCTATTCCTACAAATGGTGGAGCCAGAGGATGCATGGGCTCTTCATTGCACATCCAGCTTGTAGAGTGACAGAAAGGTGTGGACATTTATGCTGCAGCAACTTAGTCTAATCTCATCAATGGGTACCCTTATCCAACAGAGCAGGGGAGGTTGCTACCACCCTGATAGAATGTGCCTTTGGTTTGCTTTGTGGGGTCAGTCCCAACTGTTTGTAGATAAAGGTTATACAGTTGGAAAGCCACCTGCAGAGAGTTGCTTTGGATGCTCCTTGACCAATTTTGGCATAGGAAAAGGCGAAGAAAAGCTGATTGGAACTCCTGAAAACCTTTATGTAAATAGAAACAAAGATGGCAGTGTACATTTAACAAATTCAGAACATTTCTCCCTTGTTAGAAAACTTCAGGAAGAATACTGGTAGATTGATAGTTTGATTAAGGTTGGCTTCAGAGGCCACCTTTGGGATAAATTCTAGATTTGTTCCCCAAGAAACCCTGTCTTTATGGTTCATATGTTGGTACTAGGCTACTGGCCCCTAGGACCTATACAAGCCTAGACATAATTCCCTCGCTATTTCTTCCCACACTATTTACCTCCCTGGATCACTGTCTAGCAGAGCAACTGACATGATCCCCAGGGTGAATTTCATTTCTTCCATCCAATCATCAAGGTTCCTTTTGAAGAAGGCCAAAGATGCGCTTTGCTCGACATGTATGGGCAGTCTATTCCAGAATCTGGGGTCTCTTGGTCAGGAACCTATCCCTCCAGCAGGTTTTGTTTATTGTGATGACAAGGTTTAGATCCTTAGAGTGTGTGGCTCTGAGGGATTGGGATTTCTTTAAGTGTAGCATGTCCAACAGCTCTGGGTTTGATATGGCCTTGTATGTTAAGCAGGGATTGCCTCTGAGTAGACTATATGCAACAGAGTATAGCTGGAGTTTTTTAAGGTGGTCAGCTTAAGGCATTTGCTTTAGGCCTGTGATTCTTTTAGTGAGGTATCTCCAAGGCCTTTCCAGTTGTTGCAGATGTCTTGAGAGGTACATACCAAACAGGGTGTTGTATTCTATAATGGGTCTAATGAGGGATAAGTAAAGTGGGACAATGACCTCCTTTTTTCTGGATGAAAAGCCCTTAGTGATGAGGTGTGCTACATAGAAGGATTTCCTTGACTGTTGTGGTGATGTGGTTATCGAAGGTGAGACCACTGTCCACCTGTGTCCTTAAGTCTCTTATCACACTTTCGGTGTTTAGTGTACTGCCACCTATGTGGTAATTCACGGGTACTTGTTTTTTCCCCAAAGGGGATAACTATACATTTCTTGGCATTGAGCTTAAGCCAATGGCTTTGGAACCAAACATCTGTTTCTGTAAGAACCTTTTGTAGAGTATCCACATCATTTGGGGACTCAATAACGGCTCCCAGTTTGCAGTCATCTACAAACTTTGTTAGCCAGAGTCCCTTAGTGTTGGCCTGTACTTTAGAGAAGTAGATACCAAACAAGAGCAGTCCAAGGACTGCACCCTGAGATACTCCACTTGTCTGGAGCTAGATTTAGAGTCAGCTACTTTTACAGTGTGGGTACTGTCAGTAAGCCAGTTGGCAATCCACCGAGTGATGTAGGGATGAATGCCCAGCTTAGTAAGTCGATCTATGATTCCAGAGTGGGGGCTAAATCAGATGAGGAGGTTTACAAGATAAGATATGCAACTCTAAAATCCTTCTTGATGATGTTACAGCCACCAAGAGGAGAGCCTTCCAAGACAGAAATTTAAGATCTACCATAGATGCTGCCTCAAAAGGAGGTTTTGTCAAAGACTGAAGCATAACAGTGATATCCCATGAAGGAAATGGAGCTCTGATTGGAGACCTCAAAAGAAAAGTTCCTTTCAAGAAAGCCTTGGAAATCTTCAGGGATGCATTAGATGTTTGGTTCTGCCATACATAAAAATTAGAAATATCTGCTAACTTTACCTTGATGGCAGAAAAGCTACATCTCTTGTAAAACAATTCTGCTAAAAAGTCCAAGATGGATAGAAGGGGAGCTGAGGAAGGATACAGACCCTTGGAGGAAGCCCATATGGTAAACCTTTTCCATTTATGGAGGTAAATCTTCCTTGAATTGGGTTTCTGTGAAGAGCATACAATTTGAACAGGGGCAGATAGCCTGGCATCTCTGGCCACTGTTATAACTGGAGAAACCATGCAGTTAACTTCAGAGCTTGACAATCCTGGTGAAGTTGACCAGATGGGTGATTAAGAAGATCTGGACAGGATTCCAATACCAAGGGCAGGTGTACTAGATGAGGCCAAAATAAAGGGAATCATACTTGCAGTGACCAAAATGGGCAACAAGGATCACTTTGACCTAGCATCTTCTGGTTTTCTGAAGAAACTTGTTAATAAAGGGAAGTGGGGGGAAGGCATAGAGGAGACCCAGATCCAACTGTGGACTGGAGGATCCATCAGTGACTGACCTTGTGGAGGGATCAGGACAAATTTACTGCTCCATTTGTTATTCAAGTATGAAGCAAAAAGATCGCAGCAAAGTTGGCCCCAGTGACTAAAAAATTCTGAGCTGCCACTGCCTGATTGAGGGTCCACTCATGAGGTAAGAAAATTGACCTGCTTAGTTCGTCTGCCAGAACACTGGAAGTTCCTGGGATGTGCACTGTGAATAGAAAGTGATTGGAAGACATTGCCCACTGCCACACTCTCATGGCTTACTGACAGTCGATTAGGTTATCCTATTTGTTGGCATACCAGAATACAGACATGTTGTTCAACTGAAGTATAACCACACCCTTGGGTAGGGAGTCCTAGGCCTGCAATGCTAGGAGAAGCACCATCATCCCCAAGATATTGATATGAAGTTTGGGCTCCATCGTTGAACATGTACCTTAAAGTCTTCCTTTAAAATGCCTCACCCCCATCCCAGAAAGGGAGCATATATGGTTATTATGGCTGTCAAGATGGTAAGGAGAATGGTCAACCCCATAACACAACAGGGGAGGTAAACCACCAACTGAAGTGCTTCCTGCAAATTGATGTGAGGTAAATTAGAGCATGATGTTGGTGAGACCTTAGGGACCACTGAAGAGAAATAGTCCACTGCAAGACTCTCATGTACTACCTTCCTTGTAGAATCAAAGCGATAGCAGTAACTATCAACCCTAGAAGCTGAAGAACAAGTCTTGCTGTAAAACAAGGACAGTGAAGGACCTCTAAAGCTACTTGATACAGGGGGGGGGTATTCTGGACTGGGCAAGTCTGGCTTTTTGGTGAACTGTGTCCAGGTGGCATTCAATAAATTTTATCTGCTGTGACAGTGTTAGATGACTCTTGGAAAGTATGATGGTAATTCCCAGTTGTGGGACAAGAAGGTGCAAGAAGTTCCTGCATTGCATTAGTAGATCTTTGGTTGGTGCGGCAAGGAGCCAATCTTCTATATAAGGGAACAACTCGAACTTGTGCAGTCTGAGGCATGCTGCTACCACTGCCAAACATTTGGTGAATGTCTTGAGGACTGTGGTGATGCCAAATGGCAGTGCTCTGAAATGGAAGTGATTGGCTCTCATGACAGAAATGGAGAAATCTCCTGGACTGCTCTGCTATCTTGATATTATAGTATGCATCCTGGAAATCTATGCAGGACAGTCATCATTCCTCAGAAGAGTTAGAATAGACTGAACAATGACCATTTGGAACTTTGTTTTACAAACTGCTTGAGGTGGCTTAGATCCAGGATGGGTCTTTGATCCCGTTTTCTTTGAAACTAAAAAGAACCCTCCTGTTTGGTATACACTTCTCTAAGAAGCCCAGATCAAAAAACGTTTCAATTTACTTGAATAAACCTTCCTGGTAGAAGATTTGCGAACTGCTACCAAGATAATCTTAACAGGAAAAGACAGCCCGGGAGTCCTAGCTATCACAAGCAGTAAGGAACCAAACTTGGTGAAGCCAGAAAGGGACAATGAGGATCACTGAGCTCCCCAGCTGTTGAGCATTCTAAATGAACTTGGGAATTAGAGGGAGCAAAGGATATGCATACAGTAGACCGGAGGGCCATGCATCAACTACAGCATCTCTGGGGAACTCCCCCGGAGGGGGGTTCAGAGCGAAATACTCCCTGTACTTTGCATTGGAAGGAGAGGTGAAGAGATTGCAGCAAGGCTGACCCCACTTTAGAAAGATCTTTTCTGCTAGTGAAAGGTTCAGAGACCGCTCATAAGGCATCAGAATAGACCTACTGAGCCTGTCCGCCAAAAATTTGGACCTCCCGGAATGTGCATTGCTACAGAAAATGGTCGGTGGAGATTCCCCACTTCCACAATCTCATGGCTTCCCAGCAAAGGGGATAAGATCTGGTTCCCCCGTTTGTTGATGTACTAGATTACTGGCATATTGTCTGTCTGTATGGCAATAGTCCTCGAAGATAGAAAGGCATGGAGAGCTTGCAACACCAAAAGCACTGCCCTTATCTCCAGGACACTGATATGCAGATTGGTCTCCACAAAGGACCACATGGCTTGGATCATCCTTCCCATGCAATGTCCCCTCCACCTGAGCAGGGAGGTATCCATGGTCACAGTGATTGCATGGGAGGGAAGAACAAATGGCCGACCCTGAAGGAGGTCCAGGGATCGGAGCCACCAAAGAAGGGAGTCCCTGCATACACAGGATAGCTGAACAGGATGTGACAAGTGATGGTCCAGTAAAGACCACTGAATGGCTAAGGTCCATTACAGAACCCTCAAATGGAGATGTACAGTTGGGACGACAGTGATCGTGGCCGCCATGGACCCCAACACCCAAAGAACTGAGCCCACTGGGGGAAGATTGGCTTGGAGAACGTACAGCACATGAAGGCAGAGAGATCATCTGTCCAGAGGTCAAAACAGCCTTCTCTGGGTAGTGTCTAGCTGAACACCTATGAAATCCAGTACCTGCATTGGTGTCAGCGGAGACTTGTTGAGGTTTACCCAGGTACTGAGCAATCTGAAGGAGATGATCCCTGGCCTGACTCAGTCGATGCCTAGAGGGAGCAGAGCGGAGCCAATCGTCCAGTTAGGGAAAGACCTGAAAACCCTGCACCCATCACTTTGCTGAGCACCTGGGGGGCAGTGGTGAGCCCAATTGGGGTGCACTCTAAACTGAAAGTGATTGGCTCCCAGCCGGAAGTGGAGGAATCTCCGAGAGTGCCTGTTCATCTTGATATGGTAGACATGTCCTGGAGGTCCACCGAGCACATGCAGTCATTTGTCTGCAGGAAGGGTAGAATTGATTGAAGGGTAACCATCTGGAATTTTGGCTTGGTAACCAACAAGTTCAGAGTTGAAAGAACCAGAATGGGTCTCAAGTCCCCGTTTTCTTGGGCACTAAAAAGAACCTGGAATAAATGCCTGATCCAGACTGGTCTGGGGGATGGGCTGGATGACTCATTTTGCGAGCAGCCCATTAACTTCTGTGGCTTCCTCCTTCCGCTGGCCAGGTGGCATGTCTGGGAGGTGTTTGGGGGGGGGAACAGGGGATGGAGAAAGGGAATTGAGTAACCTCTGTATATGATCTGCAGAACCCAATGATCATTTGTAATTGACTCTCAAGGCCATTGGGTGCATAGAGAGTCGTCCCCCGACTGCCTCCAGAGACGAGCAGTCGGGCAACCCTTCGGGGTTGTTGGAAGGACCTGTCCGAGAAAGTATCCCGAGACCCTTGGTTCTTCGGACTCTCTCTGCCATGAGGATGTCTATTGCATCTTCCTCTGCCTCTGGAGGAGGGCGAATCCTGAGCATCTTGGGAAGAACCTTGAGACTTCTGAAACCATATCTTCTTGATCCCATGCTAAGTCCTAGAGTAGGATCGTTGTGGAATGGAGAAGTGGATCCAGACAGCAGACAGTCTTGCCTGTCCTCCTCACTCTGGACTAATGTATCACGAACTATTTTTCCAAACAAGGTGGAACCATCACAGTGGGAATTCATGAAAGATGCCTTAAAGGGCTCTGAAAAGCACAAAGCTGGAGCCAGGCATGCTGCCTAATGACCATGCCTGTTCCCGCAGCCCACGAGGCACCCTCTGTCTTATGTGATGAGCCTCATTCATGCATTAGAGATGAAGGGAGGGTGGCCATGCAGGAGGAAAAAATCGTCTTCTCCTCTGCCGACATGGACCCTTGGGGCACACTCAGCGACTTCCTTGACCTGGTCCCTCTGTAGTCTGATTACATGTGCCAAATAATTCAGTACACATAAGGCAAAGGTGGCTGATGCATAGGTCCACTTTACAAAATGATCCATTGCCTGAGACTCTCTGTCTGGAGGAGGGACTGAAGAGCTCTCCTGTGTAAGCTTTTTCTGGTGGCCGCCTCAATCACCAGGGCATCGACCAGGGACGCTTTGAACCAGTGTTGTTTGTCTGACGGATCACGGAGTATCTTGTCCTGAGGCCTGGGGATAGGCTCAACAGTATCTGGTTCCTTCCATGCCCTAGAGGAGATCAGATCCACCATGGCACCTGAGGGAGGGGACACTCAGGAGGTAGAGGGTCCTGTGCCAAATGCATCCAGGAATACAGACTCATCCAGGTTGGGCTTAAGGGTAGACCACCCACAATGCTGCTGAAGGATCTCCATGATGTCTCCATAGGATATATCTTCCAGGGGTGATCGAGGGGAACTCTCCCCTTCCTCCAGATCGGTATCATCCATGAAGGACTCCGGCAGGGAGTCTAAATGCCTCCTTTAGCACATATACTTCCAACGGGGCTCCTCAGGGGGAAATTCCAGGGAGGACATGGAAGCCTCAAGGAATTCCCATGTGGGAAGCTTGTGGGGCAAAGTTGCAACATGCTGTCCCTGAGGGGGCATGATGGCAGACTCCGGCCCAGAAAAAGAGGGAGCCAAGATGGACTCTGAGGATGAAAGTGTCAAGGGTTGTGAAGGAGCAGAGAGGACCCTCTCTACCACCTCAAAGGCAGAAGGCGAGCGGATTTCTGAAGTCAGAATGGCCATGGCCGGATCCACTGATCCCTGCATCAAGGGGGAAGCCAGAGCCAAGCTTCCCAACACGAAGGCTCCGAGAAGAAGGGATGACCCAGAAAGTCTCAAAGTTGACCCCATCCCCTCGGATCAGATGCAAAGACTATTGCTCCGAGAGTCGGTCGCATATGAAAACGTCAGAGCCAAGTTACTCAGGGCAACAGTTGGCATTAAGGTATCAGGAACCATCGGCGCTGACCCCCTCGACATCCGGGAACCTCGGACCTTATGACTCCAAAACCGGGAGTCAGATTGGAGAAGGAGTAATGGGGAGAAAGGTTTACTGCATGCTCCCGGCCCCAGAGGACGATGGAGCAGGCAAAACTCCCAGTTGGATCTCATCCTGAAGAAAGTTTCACATCATCCTCTCCACCTTGGCTTCAGACAGGCTCCAAAAGGACTGAATGGAAGATGCTGTCGACCCAGGCCTGGAGTGGCACCAGGGAGAGCAGAGAGTGGAGACTCAGCCCAGGAGGCCTCAGGCTCTGGCGAAAAGTGAGGCATCCAGAGCAGAGGAGAGCTCCAGCTCAGATCCAGGCAGGACTTGGTCACAGGTTTGACTGAGGAAGAACGGTCTGGGGACCACTTTCTTGGCCAATGCTGTTCCTCGGATCAAGCCTTCTCTCCATTCCTGGACTTCTTGGTGGTAGGTTGAGTCCCAGAAGCCAGGGTGGAGAAAGAAGCAGCAGAGGCCTCTATTGGAGGTGGGAGAAGGCCTTCAGAATGAGTTTGTCCTACCTGTCTATCAACAATCAGGAGATGAAGCCCACGCAGATCAAGCAGGAGTCATCTAGATGGGGGACACCCAAGCAGACCATGCACAGAGTGTGGGCACCAGACAGGGGGAGCTTAATCAGCATAATAGCATTTTCCTGTTACAAATCAAACCAGATGCTGACAGCATGCACAACTCTGCTGCCAACAACTTTGCTTTTACTCTCTACTTTCTTACTGTCATTTTACAACATACACAAAACAGGCTTAAATAGAATTTAAATACGTTTTCTCTTTCAATATTATACTTAGCTAATGTTTGATTACTGAGTATTATGTTCTTAATGGATAACCTGTACCTACAATATTTACTCTACACTTATATTAACTTTGTATGTCCTTGAATATAATTTTCCATCTGTAAAGTCCAACTTAACTGTAAATATATAAATTAATACACCATTTAATTTGCTCCCCTGACCACGCACAGTCTCTGTACACTTCCCCATGGGTTTTGAGCACACTTATCCCTGGATCCCCACATTGCTCCTACTTTCTTAGGAATTACCAACTGAGTATATTTCTCACTGGGTCCAAGTAGTGCAGAATTCAAGCACTTTCTCCACCAGAGATTTACAAAGGCACAGAGTTTATGTACACTTTTCCCCTAGAATAGGAGACAACCATCTGGCAAGTTTTCTTATGCCCCCATCCGAAATCAACCCTAAAAGTAGCCAGAGTTCATTCCTGAACCAGGCAGGTAGACACCATGAGTCTGTGTAATCATGCTGGCTTAAATTTTCTTTTTGAGTTGTGCATCTGTCACTGATGACAATAAGGAGACATATTCCTAAAAGCAACACTACTTGCTGCCTTTATTGTACAACAGGTTGGGATGGAGGAAATGATGAGACGGTAATAGAATACCAGGTGTCTGGACAGTGAGACTGTAGCATAAGAAGAGTGGTGGAGACACATCTGTCTGTTCTAATGTTTTGTCACTTGTATTTAAAAACAGGTAACTCAACCTTGTTCAGATCCAGGACAAAATAAAATAGATATACCATAACTAATTTGGAGCACCATCAGAAGTTGACAGACCCACATAATTATTTGGGTTGCAGACAGCTATTCCTTGTTTTGCATGGTGCTATTCCTTGTTTTGCATAGTGACTGTTGTAAAAAGCCTACTTGAGTTATTAGGTGAGATGAGGCTTTCTGAGAGCTGAATGGTGAATTTGCACATTGCTGCGGCAAGAAGAGTGCAATATTCAGTTGCAGATTGTACTGTGAGGGGCCTGGGATATTAGTTCATTTAAAGAGTTTAACTTGAATTAGATACCTAGATATGAAACTGGAGACTGTTGTTCTCACTTAGGAAATACCTTGGGTGCAGAAAGTACAGTTGTGTACACTTACCATAAATGTAGATGTTCGAGTGTATTCACTGTTGCAGTCATCACATTTGGGTTATCTGCCGCAGGTAGCCCTCTGTCGACCTGAATACCAGAGTCTTGGGATTTCTGTGTCGGATGCTGCCGCCTCTTCCATGATGTCAGGACATCATGAGTATAAAACATGCAGCCGATGGCATCACATCAGTTTTTCTTGCCCCAGATGTCGGGATCCCCCTAAAAAGGAAGCAATTACATGATGTGGAACACCCCCAGCAAAAAGCAAATACCAATGATATAAGGTATGCCAAACAAAAAGGATAGGTAGGAGTGAAGAGAAATCAGGGGGCTGGAGGGAGGGTAACCAGGACTGCAACAGTGAATACACTCTAACATCTACATTTATGGTAAGTGTACACACAACTGTACTATGTTCTTCGTGTTTCACTGTTGCAGTCATCACATTTTGGTTGATTCCCAAAGCTGAGGATGGGTGGAGGCAGTCAAGAAGCACTAAGACTGCTGTAGCAAATCCAGCTCTGGATTTAGAAAAGATTGGTAAGTGGTAATGCTTGGTGAAGGTGTGTACAGAGCTCCAGGTTGCAGATTCCAGGATGTCTCTGGCAGGGAGTCCCCTGAGAAATGCTGTAGAGGTTGACGTAGCCCTAGTGGAATGTGTTCTGATCCCCTGTGGGGCAGGTTTTCCATGATGTTTGCAGCAGAAATGGATGCAGTGTGCTATCCATGTAGAAATGGCTTGCCCTCTGCCCCTGTGACAAAAACTGACTAGCCGCTGGACATTTTTTCAGAAAGGTTTAGTCCTGTCCAGATAGAACCTAACCTGCCTGTGCATGTCTAGGGAGTGCAGGATCCTTTCCCCTGTATTCTGAGGCTTAGGCAAATGAATGGATTGGCTTAAAGACACACTAGATACCATATTGGCATAAATGATGGGGTAGTCCTGAGGGAACCCTGTCCACATGAAAGATAATGAAGGGTTTCACGGCCATAAAGGCCTGCAATTCAGACTCTTCTTGCTGAAGTGATGGCTAGAAGTAAAGCTGTTTTCCACGATACAATTTTTTTTAAACTCTGCTGAAGCAGCAGGTTCAAAGGGTGGAAGTGTGAGTTTTTCCAATACAAAGTTAAGGTCCAAGGCTTTGGTGGGAGCTCTCCTGGGGGGGGGGGTCTTAAATTTTTGGGCTCCTCTCAAGAACTGTTTGACTGGAAGATGAGAGAAGAGGGGTGGCTCAGTATTATAATGAGCTGAAATGGCAGAGGCAGGAATCTTAACTGAAGAGAAGGATAGGCCTTTGTGGAACATTTCTGTTAAGTAATGTAGTATATGAGGTAAGCTGGGCACATTTGTGTCCATTCCTTGAAACTGGCTCCAAGAACAGTATTGTTTCCACTTTTCTGAATAGGATTTCCTAGTAGTAGGCCTTTTTGCCTCCAGGATGACATCTAGCCCTGTTTACTGAGGGTTCAGGGGATAAACCAGGCTGCTAGGTTCAGGGTTTATAACTGAGGATGCAAAATCTGGCCCCTCTGCTGGGACAGCAGGGAGGGGGTCTGAGGCAGGTGCCACGGTGGCAGTATTGTCAGGCTGCGCAAAGGTGGGTACCACTGCTGGCTTGGACAGTCTGGTGCAATCAGGATTGTCCTGCTTGATCATTAGTAGAACCTTCAACAGGAGGGGCAGAGGGGTAAAGGCACAGATTGAGAGGTTTTCACATTTAAAGGACAGAGCATCCACTTTCCATGCTTGGCTGTGGGGAGTTCTGGTGCAATATTTGCTCAACTGAAAGCTCTTAGGGGAAGCTAAGAGGTCCACCTCTGGTGCCCCACACCTGTGGATCAGCAGCTTGAATGATATGGGTTCCAGTTTCCACTCATGCAGGTCCATTAGATTTCTGCTCAAGTCGTCTGTCAGTGAATTTAGTTTGTCTGGCAGGAAGTGAGCTTGCAGGTGCACTAGGTTGCTCAAGGCTGTGTCCCACAGAGCCATGGCTAACCTGCAGAGGGGGTAGGAAAGGGTCCCCCCCACTTATGTACCACATAACTGTGGTGTTGTCTGTCTTTATCAATAGTTGCCCTGGAAGAATAAGGTGTTTGAAGGCTGTCAGAGCATTCTGTACAGCTAAAATTTCTTTTTGATTGCTATGCAGGTGCATTTGCTTTGGGCTCCATTTGCCTTGAATACCTTTGTCCTGCTATGTGAGCCCCCCCCCCCCCCCATGTATAGTCTGATGCATCTGCTGTTAACGTTTGGGCGTCAGGAAGTAGAGTGAAAGGGAGCCCTTTGTTGTGGTAGCAGGCCTCTGCCCACCAAAGAAACTATGCCCTTATGCAAGGAATGATAGGAATCATTGTTTCCAGGTCCTGAGAAAGTTGATACCAGAGACTTTTTAAGTACCATTGAAGTTTCCTCATATGCAGTCTTACATATGGAATTATTAGAATGCAAAGAGGCCATGAACCCTAGGTCTTGAAGTATTTTTTCTTGCAGATAGCTGGGTTTTGGTGGCCAGTAGAATGAAGTAGTTTGTCAATAACATTTGTTTTTCTGACGTGAGGAAAGCCCTCTGGGAAGTTGTGTTAAAGCTTGCTCCCAGGAATACAATCTGTTGGCTGGGTATCTGATGTGATTTCTTTTTGTTGATGGTGTAACCCCAGTGAAGTTAGAAGTCTCTGTACAAATGTCAGGTGCTGGAGTGGCAATTCCTGACTGTCTGCCTGAATCAGGCAATCGTGCAAGTATGTGTAAATTAGAATTTTATCTGCCTACAATATGCAAGGACTGGAGCTAGGAATTTTGTGAATACCCTGGGTGCAGTAGATAAGCCAAAGGGAAGTGCAGAGAACTGATAATGTATAGAGCCTGCTGTGACACGTAGGTATTTCCTGCAAGATTCCCATATGGGATGTGCAGATAAAAAAAAAAAAAAAAAAAGCTCAAGTCTAGGGTGGCTAGCCAGGAGTCCTTGGCTAGCACAGGAAGCAGCTGTTGGGAGAGTAAGCACCTTAAACCTTGGAACTACAAGGAAGGGGTTGAGAATAGATAGATCCAGGATAGGGCGCAAGAGTTTTCTTTCCTGGGTACCTGAAACAGTCTAGAGTAAAAACCATGCCCCATATGCTCTGCTGGGACAGGTCAAATAGCCCTGATACTGCGAAGAGAAAGTACTTGCTTTTGGGCCTCTGCCCACTGGTGAGGGGGGAGGTCTGGCCATCCACTTGGGGTTGGCAGTGAGTTGAAGTAAAATCTGTATCGAAGGGATGCCATGTTCAAGACCCATCTGTCTGGGTGATGTTCTCCCAGTTTTTGCATGTAGGGCAAGTTTTCCTCCTAAGGGTGCAAGTACTTGGGTAAGGCTTGGAAGACTTAAGGGTAAGTTATTGTGAGATTTCACCAAAGGATGTTGGCTTACTACTCCCTGTTTTAGAAATGGGAGCATGCCATTGCTTAGATTTGCGCATACCCTGAGATTGTAATCATGGTGGTTTGCTGCCCTTGGGTTAGGACTGAGAAGGTCTGGGAGGGACTGGAAAAGACCAGTTTTTAAAAAGGCCAATGCCTACTGAATCTAGGTGGCTGTACCTGTAGGAAATGCTTAACATTTTGCATAGATTTAGCTTTTTCCTCCATCTTTTTGAGGACTTCTGCTTTACTGCCAAACAGGCGTTCTTGATTTAGTGGTGCATCTGGAAATTTTGCTTTGACATAGTCTGGCAAGAGAACTTCCTTAAGCCAAGCATGCCTTCTAAGTACAGACCCAGTGACAGCAGCCCTGCAAGATGTTTCTAAGGCATCAAAACCACATTGCAAAGTATGTTTCCCAACTTGGTTAGCAGAATGCATTACTCTTGTAAATCTTTATGTTCTGCACATCAGGACTCAATATCATTTTCTGTTTAATTAGCTCCATAATATGTTGCTGATACTTTAACATATGAAACTGGCAATTTAACGCCCTGATGGCCAGAGTAGCAGAGGTATATATCTTCTTACCCCATTTGTCTAAAGCCCTAGAGTCCCTGTCCAAAGGGGTAGGGATTTTGGCTCTTGTAGCCCTAATGCCTTTAGGTCTCTGGGAAATGGTCTCTGGATCCGCAGTAGGATCCTTAAAGAGAAACTTGTGGGAGTCAGGTACTCTGGAGTACCTGTCAGGTTTCCTGGCCACTGGAGGCAAGGTATCAGGGGTAATGCTGGATTCCAAGAAGACATCATCTAAAATCTCCAGAACCGGGGGTATAGCTAGAGGCCTGTGCTGAGGAAAGTCTAAAAATTCTCAGAGTCTCTTTTTGGGCTGTGGTTAGTCCTGGCATTCCCAGCGGAAATGCTCTCAATGTATGCAAGGTTTCACCAAAAGAAAAGTCCTCTGGAGGAGAGGCAAAGGGGACAGAATCCTCTGCATCTGAATCCTCATAGGAAGATAAGGGAATGTCCTGGTAATCAGAGGGATCAAAGTCATCAGGCTCACGGTCTGTAGAATTAGACAGAAAATCAATCCTTTCTCTTATCGAGGGGGACGTCGGTCTTCCCCTAATTAAAGTTATAAGGCCTTCAGTTATTCTAAGCATTTGTTTCCGTGGCATGGGCGCTAGAGCATGCGCTTTTGTAGTCGGTTTTCTAGGCAAAGTGCAAACTCTGGGCCCGAGAAACTCGGTAGTTTTAGTTTGAAACGAAGATGTCAGTTTCATACAACCATCAGAAGGTTGGAATACACCCTCACGGCTCTGGACCCATCCAAGGTAGAGACATCCGCAGGTTCCGTAATCGAAGAAGCAACTAGCGGCATACCAAACTCCAAAAGGGTCTCAGCAGAGGCCTGCGATCTGTAGAAGCGGGTATCAGGGGCTGCGAAGGCGCCTCACTGAGTACCGGCCTATGCGGTCTGCCTCTGTCTTTATCCTTACGTTTATTTCGGAAGATCGGTAGCCGGATGGCTTATCGAAGCCATTTCGGAAAACAGAGAATGACAGCGAAAGAATTTAGCAACAAAAAAAAGCCAGTCGACGAATAGTTCGGGCGTTGAGCAAAGCACAGAACTGACAGTGAGGAACATTGTGGTTTGGGCCTAAACAGATGACACAGTAAGAATGAAAATCTCTGAGGTATTTGCTTTCCATAGGCAAGACAATTAACTTTTTCTAACATCGGTTAGAGCAAGAAAAAAGGATCCCCAACGGGGTGCTTATCTTTTAGAAGACTTCAGGTCTGAAACTCAAAAAACGAAAACTTCAGGAGTCGGCCGACTGGCACTTACGAACTGAGTCTGCTTCAGGCACCGCATGGCAAGAAAGACTGATGCAATGGTGTCGCTGCATGTTTTATACCCATAACATCCTGACGTCATGGAAGAGGCGACAGCATCAGATGCAGAAATCTGAAGACTCTGGTATTCAGGCCGACTGAGGACTACCTGCAGGCAGCTTACCCAAATGTGATGACTGCAACAGTGAAACACAAAGAACAAGAACCCCTTGTAGGCTGAGAAAAGTACAGTTTTGTACCTACCATAAATGTAGATGTTAGAGTGCCAATACAGCTGCAGTCATAACAGATGGGTTTTCCTGCCATCAGGCGGGTCCCCGGTCGGCCGAATTCCAAAGTCTAGGTCCGGCGTCAGTTGTCGTCGCTTCTTCCCTAACGGCAGTGTGACAGGGGTATCAAAGAACCAGGCGACGCCATTTTCTTCAGTTTTTCTTGCCCCAGATGTCAGGTGCCCCCAAAAGGAAGGCAATACATAAAATTATGTAATAATGCAATGCAATATAATCAAAAAACAGTAGTTGCAAGCAAATACACCATAAATGAATACCCCAATCAGGTTGTATGTGGAGGTGTTAGCCAATAGGCCTGTCCCAAGAGGGGAAGGAGGGAGGGAAACCTGGACTGCAGCTGTATTAGCACTCGAACATCTAAATTTATGGTAGGTACAAAGCTGTACTATGTTCATCGTGCATACAGTTGCAGTCATAACAGATGGGTAGAATACCAAAGCTAAAAAAGGGGTGGTGGGCACTAGGCGGAACTAGGAGGAGCCAGGATGCCCTGCAAGACTGCAGTGGCAAAGCCTGCTCTAGTTTTGGAGTATAATGGTAGGTGATAGTGCTTGGAGAAGGTATGCACAGAACTCCAAGTGGCTGCTTCCAAAATATCTTTGGTAGGAACCCCTCTGAGAAAAGCTGCAGAGGTAGCTGTGGCCCTTGTGGAGTGAGATCTGATGCCTGCAGGTACAGGTTTACCATGAAAAGAGTAACAAAAGCGTATGCAGTGGGATATCCATTTTGAGATTGTCTGTTTGGAAATTGGCTTCCCTTGAGCTGCTGTAGCATAGGACACAAAGAGTTGTTCTGATTTTCTGAAAGGCTTTGTTCTGTCCAAATAATAACGCAGCTGTCTGTGGATGTCCAAAGAATGTAGCAGTCTCTCCCCTTTGTTTTGAGGATTAGGGTAAAAGGTAGGTAAGTGGATAGCCTGATTCAAAGCTACCCTGGATACCACCTTTGGCATAAAGGACGGATTGGTTCGTAAGGAAACTCTGTCCTGATGGAAAATGATGAAAGGCTGCACAGCCATGAGGGCTTGTAATTCTGATACCCTGCGAGCTGAGGTGATAGCCAGAAGGAAGGCTGATTTCTAGGACAAATATTGCAATTCTGTTGAGGCAGCTGGCTCAAAAGGAGGCAAGGTCAGTTTTTCTAGAATGAAATTGAGGTCCCAGGCAGGTATTGGTTGTTTCCTTGGGGGTTTTATATTCTTAGCCCCTCTGAGGAACTGTCTTAAGAGGGGGTGAGAGAATAAAGGAGGATCAGTGTTGTATTCTGCAGAAATGGCTGAGGCATGGATTTTGATGGAGGAGAACGAAAGTCCACTGCTTAGCAGCTCAGATAGATACTGTAATATCTGAGGTAAATTCAGTATTCCAGGATTCTGGCCCTTTTTCTCATTCCAGGCACAAAACCGTTTCCATTTTGCGGAGTAAGCTTTTCTAGTAGAAGGCCTTCTGACCTCCAAAATGACATCCTGCACCTCCTTGGAGAGTAGGGTTTGTTGTGACGTTAAGGAATCTTCCATGTGGCCAGATTGAGTGTTTTCAGCTGACTGTGAAGAGTTTTGAAGCTGTGCTGAATCAGAAGAAGAGGCATTAGAGGTAGGGTCCATGGTGGGGAATGCGTCAGGCTCCTCAGGAGTGGGTACCAGTGCTGTCTTGGTCAGTCTGGAGCAATGAGAATCATCTTTGGTCTGTCTGCTCTGGTTTTTAATAGAACTTTGGGCAGCAGAGGAAGAGGTGGAAAGGCATAAACTGTCATTGTTATCCAACTGAAAGAGCATGCGTCCACTCTCCAGGCCTGTGGATGAAAAGTCCTTGAGCAGAATTTTGTCAATTGGTGATTTTTGTGGGAGGCAAAGAGATCTATGTCTGGCCTTCCCCATGCTTGAATTATCTCTGTAAAAACTTGAGGGTGCAACTTCCATTCGTGTGGATCTGTCATATTTCTGCTTAGGTTGTCTGCCAGCGTGTTTTCCTTGCCTGGCAAGTACTGTGCTTGAAGTTCGATTTGTAATTCCAGAGCCATGTTCCAAAGAGACATGGCCAGCCTGCATAGGGGGTATGAATGGTTTCCTCCCTGTTTGTTTATGTACCACATTACTGTAGTGTTGTCTGTCCTTATCAATAGTTGACCTGGATGCAGAAGGTCTTTGAAAGCTATAATAGCATTTATTACTGCTAGCATTTCCTTTTGATTGATGTGAAGGTGCTTTTCTTTTTGGGACCATTTGCCCTGAATGCACCAATCTGTCATGTGCGCCCCCCAGGCGTAGTCAGAGGCATCTGTTGTGATGACTTTATTTGCTTGAGGCTTGCAGAATGGGAGACCTGTGTTTCTTTGGCATGCTTGAGCCCACCACAGAAATTCCTTTTGAAGACATGGAATCAGTGGTATTATTGTTTCCAAACTGTGGCTGTGTTGAGACCATAGGTTTTTCAAGTACCATTGAAGTTTCCTCATATGCAGCTTTGCACATGGGATTAGTAGGATGCAAGATGCCATGAATTCCAGAGCCTGCAGGATTTTCCTTGCAGTCAGCCTGGTGAAATTTGCTAGTTTTCTGAAGTATTGAGTTAGTTGCCCCTGTTTCTCTGGCGTGAGGTAGGCCATCTGGGTGTTTGTGTCCAAGTTGGCACCCAGGAAAATTATTGTTTGAGAGGGTATTAGCCTTGATTTCTTTTTGTTGACTGTGTATCCCACAGAATTCAACAACATTATTACAAAAGCCAGATGTTTCAGAAGTATGTGCTTGCTGTCCGCTTGGATCAGGCAGTCGTCCAAATATGGGTATATTTGTATCCCTTGAAGTCTGCAGTAGGCAATTACTGATGCCAGGCATTTCGTGAATACTCTGGGCGGAGTAGATAAGCCAAAGGGCAATGCAGAGAATTGATAATGGGTTGAACCTGCAAGAAATCTGAGGTATCTTCTGCAATCTTGTCTGATTGGGGCATGCAGGTATGCCTCCTTGAGGTCCAATGTTACCAGCCAAGACTCCTTGCCCAGCATGGGAAGAAGCTGCTGTAATGTGAGCATCTTGAATTATGGCACGAGTAAAAATGTGTTTAGGATGGATAAGTCCAAAATAGGTCTCCAATCTTTTCCCTTCCTTGGTACCAGGAATAGTCTGGAATAAAAACCTTGACCTTGTTCTTGTGTTGGTACCTCTTGAATAGCTTTCATGTCCATGAGATCTGAAATTTGTCTTTGTGCCTCTGCCCTTTGATTGTGTGTCAGGTTTGGCATGCCTCTCATTTTTGGAAGGGTGTGTAAATGGAATCTGTAGCCTCTGTTTATAATGTCCAGGATCCATTTGTCTTTTGTGACAATATGCCAATTTTTCGAAAATAATGCCAGTTTTCAGCCTAAAGGTGCTGCCATTTGAGCCTTGCTTGGCATGCAAAGGGGAAAGTCATTGGGTTTGCTTTCTGAATGGCTGTGAACTATCCTCACCACCTCTTTGTGTAGGAGCTTGCCATTGTCTGCCTCTAAATGATCCTCGAGATTGCCCTCTGCCCCTCGGGCGCCTGTATCTACCTCTTTGGGGTCTGTCCGTGGCTGGAAAGGACCAATTTTTGGAAGGCCAATTTCTACTGAAACATGGAGGTTGTACCTGTAGGAAATCTTTCACTGTTCGCATTGATTTAGCCTTTTCCTCCATTTTCTTTAATACCTCCTCAGCTTTAACACCAAATAATACATCTTTTTGTAGAGGGGCATCAAGTAATTTAGCTTTGACATGATCTGGTAAGGTTTGCTCCTTGAGCCAGGCATGTCTACGTATGACTGATCCTGTAACAGCAGCTCTACATGAGGCCTCTAAAGCATCAAAACCACACTGCAAGGTATGTTTACCCACTTGTTCTGCACTATGCATCAAATCCTGCAACTCCTTCAAGTCTGGTTGTTCAGGTTGTGACATTTTGCTTCTCAACTGTGATAACAGAAACTGTTGGTACTTTAACATATGGAACTGGCAGTTTAATGCCCTCATGGTTAAGGTGGCCGAGGTGTATACCTTTTTCCCCCACCTTTCTAAAGCTCCGGAATCTCTCTCTGAAGGTAATGGATTTTTAGCAGTGGAGGCCTTAATTCCCTTGGGGCCCTGTGAGATAGTTTCTGGGTCAGCCGCATGGCTTTTGTATAGGAATTGGTGTGAGTCAGGAACCCAGTAATGCCTGTCAGGCTTGACTGGGGCTGGAGGTAAAGAGTCTGGGTTAAGGCAGGCCTCCGAATACACATCATCTAGAATGTCTAAGACAGGAGGTATAGCCAGAGGCCTGTGCTGAGGGAGAAAGAGAAAATCCCCAAGCCTTTTCTTGGAGTCTGAGTACTCTTGGCCTTCCCAGTGAAGTGTTCCCTCAAGGTATGCAAGGTTTCCCCAAAAGAGTAATCCTCAGGGGGGGAGACAGAGGGAATGGACTCCTCTGCATCAGAATCTTCAAAATGGGAGTATGAATGCTCCTGGTCATCAGAATGCTCTGAAATAATGGAGGCCTGGTCCGAGGAGGGGGATTCTTCCTCCACTCTGGGCCTTTTGTCCGGGGGGGGGGGTTGAGAACCCCTGATAAGAGTAATCAAATCCTCAGCCATTTTGAGCATCTGCTTTTTAGGCATGGGGCCTTGAGAAGAGCCCTGTGGAGATGGTCTCTTAGTATGCATGGCTGCTTTAGACTTAGTGAAAGCCTTGATGGAAAAAGAAGAGGCAGGCCTGAAGACACCTTGAGAGGTGGCAGACCTGTCTAAACTCTGAGTTTCACCGCCTAGAGTGGCTTCGGTATCGGTAGTCGGGGAGTGGGCCGAAGAGCCTGCGACCTTGGGTACAGTAGACACCGCCAATGAAGTGTCGTCGGTAGTCAGGGGCTGCGTAGGCGCCTCACTGAGAACCGGACCACCTGTAGTCGGCTTTGGCGTGGTGTCGGTAGAAGCCGCGGACCTCGTATGTCGGTCCTTATCTTTGTGTCTTTAGTCAAAACTGGAGTCGGAGTATCCGACGACAATGTAATTAAATTTTTTGCCAAAATAATGTTGGGTGAACTCCGCCCGATGCTTAATGGTGTGTCTGTTGAATGTAGCACAAAAACGACAGGCTGAGACGTCGTGGTCTGGGCCTAAGCAAGGAATGCAGAGGGAATGAAAATCCTTATGCGGTATTTGATTCCCATATGAAATACAATTATTAACTTTGTCTGACATCGGTCTGAGGCAAGAAAAGTTTCCCCAACGGGGTACTTAGATTTCAAGAAGACTTCGGTTGCAAAATTTTCGTAATCTCAGGAGCTGGCCGACCGGCACTTGCGAACTGCTTCTGCTTCGAGCACCGCGCGGCAAGAAAGACTGAAGAAAATGGCGTCGGCTGGTTCTTTTATACCCCTACAACACCAAGGCACGCGCGTAGGACTGTTGGTGCACGGTCCAAACCATAAATGTCCAACCAAAAAGAGACCAGCACTCGGCGGCAGCAGGATAAAATTATATTTATTTCAGGTTGCAAAAGTCAACCTCCTCAAATTGCACAAACTGGTTTCGGCTGTTATAGCCTTTTTCAATGTGACAATCAAAAACTTGAAATTCCAAAAAACCATAATGCATCTTGGTTCTACATTTATACCCACACTTTAAAGTGGTATTGTCCATTCTTGTATTTCAATGCAGAGTACTTATGCAGTATATTATTACTGATGTGATACAAATAATATTCATTTATTATACATGGTGAAACATATTGAGTGACCATATTAACATACTCATAGATACTTACTTGTTTCAAATATATTATAAAGCATGTATTAATTGGCCCTTGTTCATTGAACATACATTATAATATATGATAAAGCATGTATTAATTGGCCCTTGTTCATTGAACATATATTGTAATATATCATAAGGCCCATGATGATTAAACTTATATTGTAAACATATTATAACCACTGATATCATTCCTAATAAGGCTAATTTAAACTGTAGCCCTAAATGTGTAAATATTTATATCATACATAGAGGCAAAAAACAATAATATGCATGTGATTAATATTTATTATGATAAAGCATATTATTGTTTACCTTAATTATTTAATGTTAGGGGTTATAATATAAATGTTAAGATGAAATGCGGATCAGAATCATGTGGTATAACTTTACCCATGAAAATATATACATATAAATATATATATATGTATATGTATGTCCACATATCTATTTTGTGTATTGGCCTGTTGTTAGTTCCCTTAATATTGTTGTATAGTCTGTATAGACCAAATGATTGGGTATTTACCTGCCTGGTGGTAATATTGTAATCTGATCATTCATATAGGGCACCTGTGGACTATCCCTCATGTACTTGATATTCGTTTAATCCTGGTTTGAAGAAAGCCTCAAGGGTGGTAATCCACTTGTTCTCCATGTTGTTGAGTTTAGTGTCTTGGAAGTTTAAAGTAAATGGACATTTTACCATCCATGCCCTACTCAGTTTTTCCTGATACTGATTCTACAAAGGGGCCTCACTGAGACTGATGCTTGGTGTCAAAGTCATGGCCTCAAGCTCAATGCCAAGTGCATTGTCATCCCCTTTGGGAAAAAAGTACAGTTGTGTACACTTACTATAAATGTAGATTAGTGTATTCACTGTTGCAGTCATTACATGTGGGGTAATCTGCTGGCAGGTTGCCCTCAGTCAGCCTGATTAACAAAGTGTTGGGTCCTGTGTCAGTTGCTGTCCCTTCTTCCATGACGTCAGGTCGTCAGGAGTATAAAACATGCAGCAGACGCCACTACATCAGTTTTTCTTGCCCCAGATGTCAGGTGCCCTCCAAATGGGGAACAAAATATACAAATAATTTTAAAACACAAATATATACCTCCAAACAAAAGCAAATACACCAAAAAGGCTTTTAAGTGTAGAAAAATAAACGAGAGGCATAGTAAGAGAAAAAACAGGAGGCTGGAGGGAGGGTAACCAGGACTGCAAGAGTGAATACACTAACATCTACATTTATGGTAAGTGTACACAACTGTACTATGTTCTTCGTGTTTCACTGTTGCAGTCATTACATTTGGGTAGATTCCCAAAGCTAAGGTTGGAAGGATGGATTCATACAGTATTAGGACCGGCTATAAGACCCTGCAAAACAGCAGTGGCAAAGCCAGCTCTTGATTTAGAGAAAATTGGTAAGTGGTAATGCTTGGTGAAAGTATGAACTGAACTCCAGGTAGCAGCATCTAGAATATCCCTGGTTGGAACACCTCTGAGAAAGGCTGTAGAAGTAGATGCAGCCCTGGTGGAATGGGATCTGATCCCCTGGGGGATTGGTTTTCCACGGTGCTTATAGCAGAAATGAATGCAATGGCTTATCCATTTGGAAATGGATTGCTTTGAAATAGCCTTTACTTCTGCCCCTGCAGCAAATGCTACCAGCAGTTGTTCAGATTTTCTTTGAGATTTAGTCCTGTCCAAGTAAAATCTAAGTTGTTGGTGTACATCCAAATTAATGCAGAATCCATTCCCCTTTGTTCTGTGGATTGGGAAAGAAAGTTGGCAAATGAATGGACTGATTAAGAGCCACACTGGATACCACCTTGGGCATGAAGGATGGGTTGGTCCTGAGTGACACCCTGTCCGCGTGAAAGATGATGAAAGGCTCCACTGCCATAAGGGCCTGTAATTCAGAAATCCTTCTAGCTGAAATGATTGCTAAAAGGAAGGCTGTTTTCCAGGAAAGGAATTTTAAGTCTGCAGTAGCAGCTGGCTTGAAAGTAAGTAGAGTGAGTTTTTCCAATACAAAGTTAAAGTCCCAGGCAAGGGTTGGAGCTCTCCTGGGTGGCCTTACGTTTTTGGCCCCTCCGAGATACTGCTTTAACAGAGGATGAGGGAAGAGGGGGGGTTCTGTGTTGTAATGAGTTGAAATAGCTGAAGCATGTATTTTTATGGAAGAAAGAGACAGGCCGTTGTGAAGCATCTCAGTTAAGTATTGCAAAATCTGAGGTAAACTGGGAACTGCTTGAGATTTGATTCCAGGCACAGAATCTTTTCCATTATTCAGCATAAGATTTTCTGGTACTACGTCTTCTCGCCTCCAAAATGACATCCATCACAGGTTTGCTGAGGGATGCTAAGGGAGAATTTAGGTGATTAGCCAAGCTGCAAGATTCAATGTTTGCAGCAGAGGGTGCAGAATTTGGTTGTTCTGCTGACAGTAAGGAAGGTGTCTGAGGCAGGTGTCATGGAGAAAGTTGTGAAAGACTGCGCAGGAGTGGGTACCAGTGTTGGCGAGGCCAGTCTGTAGCAAGCAAAATCAGCTTTGGTTTGTCCTGTTTGACTTTAGCATCCACTTTCCAGGCTTTTGTGAGGAGTTCTTGTGCAAAATTTGTCCAACTGGTAGTTCTGGGGTGAGGTAAAGAGATCTAGGTCTGGGCTCCCCCATTTGCATGTCAACATGTTAAAAATCTGTGGTTCCAGTTTCCATTCATGTGGGTCCATGAGAGTTCTGCTTAGATTGTCTGCCAAAATATTCAGTTTTCCTGGCAGGAATTGGGCTTGTAGTTGTACTTGATAGCTCAAGGTCATGTTCCACAATGCCATGGCTTGTCTGCAGAGGGGGTAGGAATGTGTACCCCCATGCTTGTTTATGTACCACATAACTGTGGTGTTTCCCGCCTTTACCATTAGTTGTCTTGGATGAAGGTAGTCCTTGAAGACTGTCAGTGCATTCTGTACAGCTAGCATTTCTTTGTGATTGATATGAAGGTGCATTTGATTTGGGCTCCATTTGCCCTGAATGCACTTCCCTGTCAGATGAGCCCCCCCCCCCCATGCATAGTCTGATGCGTCTGTAGTTAGGGTTTGGGCGGCAAGGGGCGTTGTGAATGACAGTCCCTTGTTTTGGTGGCAGGCCTCTGCCCACCATATGAACTCTAGCTGCAGGCAAGGTATGACAGGAATCATTATTTCCACGCTGTGACAATGTTGACTCTATAAACTTTTTAAGTACCACTGAAGTTTCCTCATATGCAGTCTTGCATATGAATTAGAAGAATGCAGGAGGCCATGAACCCCAAGGCTTGCAGAATTTGTCTTGCAGACAGGGTTTTTGAAACCATCTGCTTGAAGTAAGTTACCAACTGAATTTGCTTTTCTGGCGTAAGGTAAGTCACCTGGGCAGTTGTATTCAAGCTTGCACCCAGGAATGTTATTTTTTGAGTGTGCACTAGTTATGATTTCTTTTTGTTCATGGTGTACCCTAGACAAGTTAGAACTTTTTTTTTTTTTTTTTTACAAATGCCAGATGTTTTAGAAGAGTGGCCTTGTTTTCTGCCTGAATTAGACAATTAGTATGGAAATATTTGAATATTTCTTTGCCTGAAAAATGCAATTACTGGAGCCAGGCACTTTGTAAAGACCCTGGTCACAGTAGATAAGCCAAAGGGCAGTGCAGAGAACTGATGATGCAAAAAGCCTGCTTTGAAGCAGAGGTATCTTCTGCAAGATTCCCAGATTGGGATATGCAGGTATGCCTCTTTTAGATCTAGAATTGCCAACCAGGCATCTTTGCCTAGCATAGGAAGTAACTGGTGAAAAGTCAACATCTTGAATTTTGGAATGTCCAGGAAAGTGTTTAGAATAGACAAGTCCAGAATTGGATGCCATGATTTGTCTTTTCTGGGTACCAGGAAGAGTCTGGAATAGAAACCTTGTCCCTTTTCCCCTTCTGGTAGCAGTTGAATAGTCCCCATGTGTAAGAGGGAAAGTACTCATTTCTGAGACTATGCCCACTGATTTGGGGGCAGGTCTGGCCATCCGCTTGGAGTTGGCAATGTGTGGAAATGAAATCTGTACCCCTGGGACACTATACTTAAAACCCATTTGTCCTGCGTTATAAGTTGCCAGTTTTTTGCATGAAGTATCAGTTTTCCCCCCAAAGGGGCGGCTACAATGTAAGTGCTTGGTAATTCTAAAGGAAAGTCATTGAGACTGTTTAGCATAGGGAGGTGTCTTGTTGCTTCCAGATTTGGAAGAGGAGGCACCCCATTAGATCTGAAAGTCCCTTGGGACTGCAACTTGGAGCTTTTGGCATGTCTGGGTCTGGCTTGAGTAGCTCTGGAAGGAACTGTAAAGGATCAGTTCTTAGTAGGCCAGTGCCTACTAAATCTTGGAGGTTGTACTTGTAAGAAATCTTTCACAGTCTGCATAGATTTAGCCTCATCTTCCATCTTTTTTACAACTATTTCAGCCTTATTGTGAAACAGACGGTCCTGCTGCAAAGGAGCATCCAAAATTTTGCTTTTACATGATCAGGCAGAGATTGCTCCTTAAGCCAAGCATGCCTTCTAAGCACAGACCCAGTAACAGCAGCCCTGCAAGAGGCCTCCAAATAATCAAAACCACATTGCAAAGTATGTTTTCCAACTTGTTCGGTTGAATGCAATACATCCTGTAAATCTTTATTTTCCACACAGTCAGAAATAAATATAATTTTCTATTTAAGCAGTTCCATGATATGCTGCTGATATTTTAGCATATGGAATTGACAGTAAAGCCCCGATTGCCAAGGTTGCAGAAGTATAAACCCTTCTTACCCCATCTATCCAGTGCCCTGGAATCTCTATCAGAAGGGGTAGGATTTTTAGCAGTAGAAGCCTTAATGCCCTTGGGGCCTTGAGAAATGGTTTCAGGGTCCGCAACAGGATTTTTGAAAAAAAATTTGTGGGAGTCAGGAACCCTGTAGTATCTGTCTGGCTTACAAGGAGCTGGAGGCAGAGAATCAGGAGCCATGCTAGATTCTGAAAACATAAACAATGTCTAGTACAGGAAGTTTAGCCAAAGGCCTATACTGAGGAAGAAGAAGAAAAATCCCCAAGCCTCTTTTTGGATTCAGAAAAATCCTGACTTTCCCAGTGGAAATGTTCCCTTAAGGTATGTAAAGTTTCCCCAAAAGAAAAATCCTCAGGGGGAGAAGCAGAAGGAATGGAATCCTCTGCATCAGAGTCCTCATAAATAGGTATAGACATATCCTGTTCATTAGAAGAGTCAGAAGAAATAGAATCCTGTGCAGATGATTCATAGTCAGGTTCAGCCCTAGGCCTCTTTGAAGGTGGGGGTTGGCTACCCCTGCTTAGAGTAATTAAATCTTCAGCCATTTTTATCATTTGTTTTTTAGGAATAGGGGCCTGCACATGTGGCCTAGGCATCAGTTTTTAGACAGATTGAGATTTTGGCCTTAATACTGAAGATGGCGTCAGTTTAATATACAAATCTGTAGGCCTGAATACACCCTCAGAAGCCGGTGCCTGCACAGCGGCTCCGGACCCATCCAAGGTAGAGACATCCGCGGGTTCCATAATTGAAGCATCTCGCGGCATACCAGACTCTGAATGGGTCTCAGTGGAGGCCTGCGAAAGAAGTAGCGGGTATCATGGGCTGTGAAAGCATCTCAATGAGTAGCGGCAAACTGGCGATTGGCTTAGGAGAAGCGTCATCGGCAGTTTTGGACCTCAACGGCCTGTCTCTGCCTTTTTCTTTGCATTTTTTTTAGGTATTCTGGTAGCCTGATTGCTAACCAATGTCATTTCTGGATAATTAAATCAGGATCCAAAATATTTAGAAGCAAAAATGAACAGACGACGGACAGTGCGTTGATTAAATAAAGCACAAAACTGACAGCAAGGTACGTCATGGTCAGGGCCTAGGCAAGGAATACAGTAGTGTGTGTGTTGTCTTTCGGCTTTTCCCGGTTAGGGGTTGCCACAGCGGAACTCCAATCCGCTAATGATTGGTAGTTGATTTTTACATGCCGAGTTACCAACCCTGACACACAACCTTCAACGAAGGTATGCCCATTCACGCACGTCTCCACACAGAAGACGCTCTAGCTGAGAATCGAACTGGACAGCGTCTTACTGTGAGGCGACAACGCTACAGCAGCACCACTACCGCGGTCAGGCAAGGAATACAGTACAAGTGAAAATCCTTATGAGGTATTTGCTTCCCACAAGTAATACAATTATTAACTTTTACTGACATTGGTAAGGAGCAAGAAAAAGTTTCCCCAATGGGGTACTTTGCTTTTTAGTTGAAGACTTCGGTTCTGAAACTCGAAAACAAAAATTTCAGGAGTCGGCCAACCTGCACTTGCGAACTGCTTCTGCTTCGAGCACCGCGTGGCAAGAAAGACTGATGTAATGGCATCGGCTGCATGTTTTATACCCCTGACGACCTGACGTCATGGAAGAATGGACAGCAACCGACGCAGGACCCAAGACTTTGTTAATCAGGCTGACTGAGGGCAACCTGCCAGCAGATTAACCCAAATGTAATGACTGCAACAGTGAAACACGAAGAACATAACTGTACCCATGAACTACCACACAGGCGGTAGCCTACTAAACACGGAAAGTGTGATAAGAGATCTTGGGACACAGATGGACAGTAGTCTCTCCTTTGATAATCACATCGCCAAAGTAGTCAGGAAATCCTTCTACGTGGCACATCTCATCACAAAGGGGGTCACCTCCAAAAAAAAAAAAAAAAAAAAAAAAAAAAGAGGTCAATGTTCCTCTCTACATATCCCTCATCAGACTCATTATGGAGTACAACATCCAATTTGGCATGTACCTCACAAGACAGCTACAACAACTAGAAAGGCCACAGAAATACCTCACTAAGAGGATTACCAGCCTCAAACAGATGCCATAAGCAGACGGTCTCAAAAAACTCCACCTCTGCTCCATCGCTTATCTACTCAGAGGCAACCTCTGCCTGACATACAAAGCCATGTCAAACCCAGATCTGTTGGGCATGTTACACTTAAAGAAACCCCAATCCCTCAGAGCCACATGCTCCAGGGACCTAAACCTTGCTACCACAATAAACAGAACATGCTGGAGGGATAGATTCCTGCCCCAGAGACTTCCCATGCTCTGGAATTGACTACCCATTCATGTCAAGCAAGGCTCCTCATTATCCCTCTTTAAGAACAATTTCAACAATTGGATGGGAAATAGGAAATTCACCCCAGGGATCACTTATTTTGCTCTGCTAGACAGAGGCGCAGGAAAATAACTTTCTTGGGTGGCAAAATCCAGTGAACTTTTTTGGCTAGGCTTATATAGGCCCCAGGGCCGATAGCCTACTACCTACCTATGATACAAAAATGCAGCAGAGAGAAAAAAAAAATCTCAATTTCCGTCAGTCATGGGTTGACCCAGTCATTGTTTCAGGATTTCAGTGCCCTAGAACAGTTCTACTTGTGTCTATGCTGACTGTAAGACTGCAGTTTAAAGCATGCAAATACTGTACCAGTAAGTCTTAGCTACTCTTGCTCCTATGTTTATATGTAGCTTACTGTCACCATTTTACACGTGGTTCATATTATACACACATTTTATATATATATATATATATATATATATATATATATATATATATATATATATATATATATATATATATATGTATGGTCTATATTAGATCACCAAACGCTTAGGTAAGCGAGCGGTGATTACTCGACCCCATATAAGCAAAAGCTTACAAAATCGAACTGCCAGAAGAGCGATTTTTTTCCAAGGGAAAAAAAAAAATCTCTGTTCCAACAAAAAAGCACATTAAAACATGAAATTAAGTGGGGGGCTTTGCACCGCACCCCCCCCCCCAATGTGGGGGGCTGTGTCCCCTACACCCCACCTACTTAAATATACCAACTCAGAGACCGCACTCCAGTGCCGAAAATGGCAAAGTACCGAAGTGGCCAAGAGGAAAGAATTCGCTTACATGCCGCTTCAATATTTTGCAGTTTCAGTATTGTCAGTTCGACCAAGGCGCATTCGAAAACATGCGTCTTTATATATATAGATCATAATATATATATATATATTACACACACATATATATATATATATATATATATATATATATATATATATATATATACTGAGATTAATCTAAATTTCAGTACGTCGACAAAGAAAAGATACTCAAAAAAAAAATACTGAAAGTTCTGCTTATGCTCAAGAGACATAACCTCAGAGCATGCACTCCTCCATGTCCCTTGCTTCTTAAATATACCAACTTAGAGACTGCACAATGCAGGAGAAAGAGCATACCTCCCAACCACAGTATTCCAGTGATTCAGAACAAATGCAGACAGCTTTCTTGTCAAACAAATTAAGCAGGAAGGAAAGCTGTAGTAGAAAAACACCAGTTGACCAATTTAAGTAGCACCAACCACACACATACAAAATGATTCTTTAAAAATGTCATGCAGAAACATTGACAAGCACTAAATTGATGTTTACGTGTCAAACATAGCTAATGCAGAATATAAAAATGATCAAAACTATACTGACTGAAAAGGGAAGGTAAAAACCTTATGAAAAATAAAACCTAACAGTACTGTCAAGACATACTCCGAATAGTGGTATTGTTATGGAAAGGGTTTTTCATCATGCAATGTGCAGGGGTTGAGGTTAGGGAGAACAGCAGAGATATGACTAGCACATGCAAGTAAGGATGGATACTACAGTGAAGTCTTCCTGTCTCAACATATGCATTCATATTAATCTTACCCTACTGCTGTCCCCAACCTTAATCCTACAGATTGCCTTACAAAAAAAAAAAAAAATTCCATTACCATTCCTACACACGCAGACATACACACATGCAGACTAAATCGTTCCCTTTATCAACCCATGCAAACATACTTTCCCTTAGTTAAAAAATGTTTGGTATACCTGAAAATTTCCGCAAGCACACCTAACAAAGCACAAGAAAAAATGTCCACAGCACTGACATTACCAGCAGCTGAACATAACTGCCCTCAATCAAAAAACAAATCAGTTAACTTGATTGTTAAAAGCTCATTCAGCACAGTTTTTTCTGTGTATATACATGCACACAAACGGGCGCTCGCACTGACATGCACCCACGCACACACATAGACATGTACGCTTGCTTTGCATTCACCTGACACTGTAGCAATATGAGACATGGCTAAAAGAATGAACCAAATGACAATGAGATGCTCCCACTGGATTATAACATACTCAGGGCAGACAGAAAATATGAGCTGGTGGATTTGCAGTACTCTATAAAACACTCTATAGCTTGCCCTATCACCTCTAATGACAACCCCAATTTGAGAAAAAAGAAATCTTTATATCTACTCTCAAACTAAATCAGTGCAAATCCTTGTACATAACTGGAGCTTATATCCTACTTGGAAACAATCATAGTACACACATCCACGTCCCACTTAAACTATTACGCAACTTAAGTGCTAACTCTCTCTCCCTCCACTAACAACCCCACTGTACCATAAATCTATATGGACTAACACAACTGATCACCAAATCCCATTCGCTTCAACAATACAAATAACAAGAGTAACACAATAGAGTGGATACAATACACACTTCTGTGCCAAGTAAAATCTCTAACTCCAGGACCCTTTCATATTCTTTAAGTGACCATCTCTGTATATTCACTGTAAGAAAGCATACAAAAGTCCAGAACCATCACCATTTTAATGTGACTCAATGTCTCAAATAAGTCACATCTTATACCTAAAATAGTACAAATGGAATAACCTAAAGCACCTACCACTTAATGATGCTGTGCATTGCTTTATGAATATATATTCCTAAAAATCCTAAATGAACTGGCCTCTCTTAGAAAAAAGAGATCCTAGCCCCTGGCTATCCAGAAGTACAAACATCTCATAAAACTTAGAGATGCAATCTGGAAAAGTTGGTTCACAAACCAAACTCAGCCAAACTATCAGAAAAGCAAAAAAAGAGAGTCAAATACCATACTATTAACAAAAAATACCATACTATTAGAACAAAAATATATTACACAGCACAATAAAAAGAACCAAACCCCCAAATTCAGGTAGTTTATAAATCAGTTTCTAAATCCTGGCCATTAGACACAATTTTCATCTACAGTCAAATCTAATAACTCTGCTAAAATTGCTAATGTATTTAGCAAACTTTAATAAATCAGTCTCTTCCTTACTCAATAGCTCTACACAAAATATCTTATGAACACATTGCAAAGTCTGATAACTCCTCAATACTGTGTCTCTTCAGCCAGTCCCCAGTGCTATCAAAAAACTACTAAAACCCACTTCGTTAGCACCAGAAAATCTACCTGGTGAATATCCAAATACATCACCTGAGGCCAAAGTTTAACCTGCCTCCATTCTAATGGACTGCTCTATTAATGAATCTTATGCACCGTTACTGTGGATAAAATGTTACATCCTCCCTATCTACACAAAGGTGGTCATTCTACTGAGCTCATCAATTACAGACCCAGCACCATCCTCCCTCCATCAAAAATACTTGAGAAGTGCATTCACACCAAACTCCTACACCATACCACACAAAATGCACTCCCTCTCGCCATCATAACATGTTTTTGGCCCTCACCACAGTACCACCGGTGCCCTTCTTAACTTCAGTAATATAGCACAAAGAGAAATGGTGGTATACTTGTACCTACTCTCTTTCTTGATTTATTCAAAGCTTCTGATACCATCTCCCACCCTGTACTCTTATAAAAACTCTCTGATCTAGGCCTTGACAATTCTTCTCTATCCTGGTTTTACTAGTTACCTCTCTAATACATTCCAAGCTCACTGACATCTCATCCTTTCTACCTGTGGCAGTTGGATTCCCACAAGGATCCATACTGGGACCTATCCTGTTCAGCA